>NC_056746.1:1239083791-1239088791 GCF_019279795.1 Protopterus annectens
CGCACAGAAGGCACCCCAGCTGAGGATTGAACCAGAGAACCTCTTGCTGTGAGGCGGCAATGCTAACCGCTGCACCACCGCAGCCGCCCAGTTTTTCATGTGTTTCACTTTCTGTTTTCTCACTGCAGAAACATACCTTACATTTTTAGAGTTTTAGAAAGGAAGATACAAATAAATTCCTTCTTTCCCCAACCTGAGAACAAGTCAAACCAAGCAACTCAAATCACTAAAACGGCAACACTCGTTCCATACTCACTTAGTCAGTTTGCATCAGATTGCATATTCTCACTCCACTCTCTCACACATACACAGCCTCTTCAGCTTTCATACATGCATTCACTCACTTTTTCTCTCTCTGATCTCTCTCACACACTCTCTTCAGCTTTCATACATCTCTCCAATCTCTCATACACAGTCGCTTCTGCTTTCATGCATGCATTCTCGCTCTCTCTCTATTCAATTCATTCAATTCCAATACACTCAGCATGCCACTGAAAACCATTCCTCCTGCCACACTTAGTGGAAATATAAGTTTAAAATATTATTATTCCAGCCAGGCTTTTAATTACTGTATTTCAATATTAAAATCAAATCAGTAGTGTTTATGGTATGGTATAGTACAGGGTACAGTATTTTTCAGGTTTATTTTTAATAGTAGCTCTCAAGCAACCAGAAACTACACTTATCCGGCATCCACCATTCCCCATGGGTGCTGGTTAACTGAGAGTTTACTGTATCCTCTTTTTTACATTTCTTCTCTAGTGTTCTCAGTTTGAAAAGCTTCACTTCTCATACAAGTGGCTATATAAACAATACACTGGGTAGCACAAGTCACATATTTATAAAATATACACATATTTCCTGCTGTAGGGTGACTAAATATGTCAGTCTTATTGTAGGGTAGTTGTACATCTCATAGAAGTATGTCCCATTCTTCTTAATACTTTTTCTATTCTTGCCTTTTATATTTCTTTCTAGCATAGACCTTTAATATTATTACCCATCTGACACACAAAGTTAGGGTATCACTTATCAAAGCTACTGACTGTAAATGGCCCATCAATATCTGCCAGCTATTAGTAATGATGCCTATAACAGTATATATGCTTGAAAATTAAGTTTAAATGCAGTTCAATAACCAGGATGCAGTTATTCCATTTACATCTGAAAAGATTACTGAGAAATAAGGGCTGTACTTTAATTTCTTGTGTACTTAAAACAGTTTCAGAGCAACCTCCTCTAGGAATATTTGTATCAATTTATAATCATTTTTGTTTCATTTATGTGTATAAGTCATGTCTAATTTAGAAACTCTAACTGGCTATGACTTGGTAGTAGTCTTCTTCTCCTTTGGGCTTTTCCTGGTTAGGGGTCGCCACAGCGGATCACCTGTCCGCTCATGACTGGCAGTGGAGTTTTACAGTGTCGAGCTGCTAGCCCGGCGCCCAACCTTCCAGAGAAGGCATACACACATGCATTTCATAAATCTGGGGTGCATAATTGTAGAACAGAGATAATTTTTTTTCTTAACTGGCTTATTTCAATTGATTCCTGCAGAATTTGCATTTTATGTAAAGTCATATCTAAAAAGATAATTTTATCCTTTCTACTGTTAATACATTTTTGTTACTAAGAGCAGGACAGTTGGATAATACCACAGAATTCACATAATTCCTATTTATTCCACTGTAGTCAATAAAATGGTAGTACATGCCAATATCCTTCCACTTAATGCATTTCTAAGATGTTTTATTTGTTTTTAGTCTAAAAATATTGGTATAACTCGGATGGGGGATCCATAGTGTTTCCCCTCTCCAATTAAATTTGTCTAATACTTTTAATATCTTTTTACTAATGTAAAAAAATCCTACATATATTATTAACAAGCATACCCTGATACTATTTATTAATTCAATGATTTGCTAACCAGATAGGTGGACTGACAACAGGGCTGTTTCTCACCCACAAACCAGGCCGTCTCTGGAACCGTGAAGTAAAACAGCATAGAATAAAATACAAATGTAAAATATTATGACACTGTTAAATACAATAAATCAAGGGTACAACTCTATAACAACAGTGGACAATGCATTAAACTTAACAGCAACACGGGACAATACATTTTTAAGCATTACATTGAGATTAAAAATGTTTGTTTGCTATCACTCCACATTTTTAAATTTGTACAAACATGAATGCATACTACAGAAGTTAAGGTGTAAGCTGTCCATCTAAGATCTATAAAGTGGATGCATTTGTATTCTATGAGCAGAAAATCTTTTGAGTTTGTTTTGAAAGGATGTCAGACTTTGTTGTTGCCAAACTCCTGTAGTGGGACTATTCCTACAGGCTCAATCAAACTTAGAGAGACTTTTTTTACAATAGTTGTGCTTAAATTAGGTCTTATGAGGCTTAACACATTGTCACTGTTAACACTAAAATCATATGATGTGGCTCATGTTGAAAACTTTGAAGATAAGGGAGAACATTTATGTAGCATGATTAATTTGAAAAGGAATATAGCAGGGTTTGTCATCCTACTTGTATAGGGTAGTCAGCTTGTATTCTTCAAAAGTAGACAGTGGTGTGTTCTTGGCTCTGTTAAAACAAAAAAAAATAATATAGTAAGTATTATGGAAAAGCATAGTGATTCAGCTTTTTCAATAGTATAAACGGTCCACAGTTATACTTAACATGTTCTTAACTTGTACCTGTATCTGTCTGCTTCTTTTGTAATTCATACAAAAACACTTCTTCCTTTTTATGGCATGAATCCTGTCTGAATATATAGTTTTGAAAGGTGTTTCACATATATTAGAATAGGTTCAGATAACTAACAAATGCTTACAGGACTCAGTGGTGGTGAATGTAAAGATTTTTGATTATCACTGGAATATAGTAAAAAACGTATCTAGTCTCTGATGCATCAGTTACCCGATATTTTATAGAGTAGATAATGACCTGATACATTGACGCACTGCATACATTTTGAAGCACTATATTTGTCTGTCACAAATTCATTATATTCACTAATTAAATTGATACTTGGTCCCCAGTGCTGATTGGAGGCAAACCAGAAAGCTCAGCCATAATACCTTCTGCACTAAATTCTGCACTGAAATATTTAAATGTTTCAGCTAAATTCTGTCAGCTCTGAGATGTCTGTACAAAGCAGAGTATAACGTTACTGTTTATATGTCAGTGACATTTACTTGTATGTGTCCTCAAAATTGTCTCAATCTGTATTTTACCAGAATGAAAGGGCATTTGCAGCCTTGAAAAGTAAATCGATGCTCCACACCTATGGTGAGGTCAGGTCTGACTGTAAGCTAATCACCCTTAACATCCAGATCCCACCCCCACTCCCCAGTAAGGAAACCTCCATAAAAAACTTCTCCAAAGCTAACTTCATACTACTCAAGTCAGAAGTAACAAACTTCATGACACCCATGCAGACGGGAACTGAAAGTTCAACTGCTGAATCCTACACTAAGGCACTGTATGAGCACATCCACTCATGCATGAATCGTGCCATCCCAAATAGAACCAATGTGCTCTCATCCAAAAAAAGGAAGCCAATCTGGTGGTCCCCTGCCATAAACAAACTTTACAACAAAAGGAAAAAACTGTTGCAGAAAAGAGGAAAATCCCAGGATGCAAAAAACTCCCTTACAAGCCTCAGTAAGAAACTGAGATCCCTCATAAAATCCTCCAAAGCTAGTTACGAAAATAAAATTGCCAAAGATTCCAAAGACAATCACAAGACATTCTATAATTATGTCAAGAATCTAAATGGCAATGCTCAGATCTGCTCTGAGCTAAAACAGAATGGCATTAAATATACTGATCCCAAGGATATTGCCAATACGCTGGCAGATCGATTCAGTGCCAACTTCACCCCCCCACCCCCTAAATGGCCCATCTCAATACCAGAAGATTGCCAAATTCCGGTAATAATGGCCACACAGGTAAAAAAACACACTCTCCAAAGCTAAGAATACAGCATCCATGGGACCAGATGACATCCCGGGCTGTGTACTACATGAACTACAATATGAACTGGCACCTCACCTAAGTGTCATGTATAATCATAGCCTCACCTCAGGATTCGTGCCCACTGAGTGGCGCACAGCTACAGTTATCCCACTCCACAAGGGGTGATCCACCTTGGATCCCGGAAACTACCGGCCCATCAGTCTGACAAGCCTTATCTGCAAGACCATGGAGTGTATTATCATGGAACTTATAAACAAAGACATTGGCAACCTTCAAACACTGGACCCCACCCAGTTTGGGTTCGTGAAGGGCCGATCTTGTCTCCTGAACCTGATTGACTTCTTCGAATCAGTCTCCAGAGCCATGGACAAGGGTAAGGTGGTCCACACAGCCTATCTAGACCTTGCCAAGGCCTTTGACACCATCCCCCACTCTGGATCATAGATAAACTTACTAAACTGGGCATTAATCCCTACGTCACCCAATGGATTGCTAACTGGCTTACTGAAAGAACCCACACTGTAAAAGTAGCCGACTCCAAATCCAGCTCCAGACAAGTGACAAGTGGAGTACCTCAGGGTTCAGTCCTGGGACCGCTCTTGTTTGGCATCTACTTCTCTGAAGTACAGGCCAACACTAAGGGACTCTGGCTAACAAAGTTCGCAGATGACTGCAAACTGGGAGCCATTATTGAATCCCCAAATGATGTGGATACTCTACAAAAGGGCCTTACAGAAACAGATGCTTGGTGCCAGAGCCATGGGCTCAAGCTCAATGCCAAGAAATGTATAGTTATCCCCTTTGGGAAAAAACATGTATCTGTGAATTACCATATAGGTGGCAATACACTAAACACCGAAAGTGTGATAAGAGACTTAGGGACACAGGTGAACAGTGGTCTCACCTTCGATAACCACATCACCACAACAGTCAGGAAATCCTTCTATGTGGCACACCTCATCACTAAGGGCTTTTCATCCAGAAAAAAGGAGGTCATTGTCCCA
>NC_056746.1:1239091291-1239136291 GCF_019279795.1 Protopterus annectens
CAGTCACACACTATCAAAGTGGATGACTCCACATCAACTAGCGGGGTGCCACAAGTGTCAGTGCCGAACCCCCTACTGTTTGGTACATACTTCTCAGAAGTTTGGGCCAAAACTAAGGGGCTGTGGTTGACCAAGTCTGCAGACGACTGCAAACTGGGTGCAGTTACCGAATCCCCAAATTATATCAGTATACATCAGGAGAGTCTTATGCAGACTGACAACTGGTGTCTTAGTCACGATCTCAAACTAAATGCAAAGAAATGCATCATCATTCCCTTTGGTAAAAACAATGTCCCTTCACACTATCAAATTAACAACAATACCCTATGACCTACTTAGTGGTAAGGGATCTGGGATCACAAGTAGACTGTGACCTTAACTTTGACCACCATGTGTCTATTGTAGTAAGCAAGGCCTTCTATGTAGCATGCTTGATTAGCAAAGGCATCACCTCTACAGCAAAGGAAGTTATAACCCCTCTGTACTCGTCACTAATCAGGCCCATAATTAAGTATAACATCCCTTTTGGCATGTACTGCAAAAACATCTTCAGCAAATGGAGAGACCTCGGAGGTTTCTAACCAAGAAGATCAAAGGACTCCAGAATGTGCCTTATACAGATTGACTAAAGTCTCTGTCACTATACTGAGTATCATATAGACTTCTAAGGGGAGACTTATGCCTGGCTTACAGTGCAATCCCTGACCCAAATCTAAAGAATTTGCTGCACATCCTTAAATCAAACGGGATTAGAGCTACCCATCCTAGGGACCTAAATACGGCCTGTGACTTTAATAGGATGTGCTGAAGGGACAGACTTGTCTCCCAGAGACTGCCACACCTTTGGAATAGGCTGCCAATTAATGTGAAGCAGAGCAACTCTATGACAATGTTAAAACGAACATGGATGAGTGGGACCGGGCACCATAAACTCATACCAGAAATAGTGCCCACAACCCTCCTGGACATGGGCAGTCTATTGACTAGAGTATCTATGGTATTACATTGGGATGAAACATCTAGGCTTGAAATGGCCTCCGATACCCTAGTAACCTCCTATGATCCTATGATCCAAACGAGCATACAGACTCTAATCTCAAAGATCAATGTGCCCAGATCCCTACTGAATGCAAACAGGATTCATTGACACACAAGCTATGTAAAAATAAAGCATTCTCACATATACTAACTCATCACACATGCTCAGCAACAAACTGTTGCAAAACCAATACAAAATCTTAAACATGTACCAAAATGGATTCTTTCACATTAAATTAAACACACACACACACACACACACACACACACACACACACACACACACACACACACACACACACACAGACACACACTTTCAGAACATGCAGCTCATAAAGAAAAACTCTACACTTATTGATCTACAGCAAACACAGTACCCATACTGCATAGACTTAAAACACTAACAAACTACATCATGTAACCTATGGATATTAAAGAGAAGCTGAAACAATACCTCCTGCACACCTACTTATAAATACTAACTCCACAGACCCCATAGAAAATATTATCTTTTTTAATTATAAATGCCCTCGGGCAGATGGCCTAGTACCTACCTATGAACCTATGAACCTATTACCTCAACATCTGGCTAGACCCCTCTCTTAACATCTTCCTTCACCTCAAAAACATAAAGAAAAAGGTCAACTCCATCTTATTTAGGCCCATAAAGTCTTTCCCTTTTATACTAAAGCAACTAAACCTGCCATAGCCAAGGGCATTCTGCTCTTCCAACTTGAAGATGGCCTCTTCTTTGTAACATATGCACCAAAAACAACCTCCACACACACATATTCATATATTAAAGAATAAATGTAGATTCATCAAACTGTCACTGAAAAATAAATGCCCTTGTAAAACACTAAAAAATACTGGCTACCTGTTCAATCAAAGACTGAAGGATTGACGTTCTTCTAGGCTCACAACAATTCATACTCATAGTCAACCACACCTTCTCTTGCCTATCAGCAAAACTAATCAGACAGCTCACCTTTTTCAGCCTCATTCAACAAAACCACTTCATTTCATGTCATTCCTCTCAATCTGCAGATACTGAAAGGAGGAACAATGGCCCATGAGAAATAGGAACATTCAGCTAAAAATCTGGACATCTAATTAGCATAACATTTGAATACCAAATAGCACATAACTCATTCTGTTTCCATTCGGAATGTGGGATATTATTCAGAAACTCATGTTTAAAAAACAATGTGAAACAAACGATGGAAAAATATTAGCACATTAAAGAAACAGTAAAATCTATAGACTTTAATGAACTGTATCACAAAATTATACCACAAAATGTGATTTATTTTGCTTCTGAAAAATGGAGATGTAAGATATGTGTCCTCCTTCTTTAAATTATTGGTGCTACTAATAATGTTGGCCATGTAGTGTGTTTTTCCTGTGTACTAAAAAGTTTCAAAATTATGTGTGATGTGGGAGATTCAGGAAATTGTGTGAAGGGGTAATTTGAAACCTGAAAATAGGGACATTCCTCCTTAATAGGACAGATGAGAGGTCTGTCTTCCGTACAACAACCCCTGTACCCCCCCCCCAAAAAAAAATAAATGCGTTATATAGATCACTAGTTTTCTATTCTTGGTTCAAAACTCTGGGGAAGTATCTCCCTACAAACACAAGATAACATACCTCTCAAGCTCTTAGAGCAAGAAATCAGGGCAAAGTCATTAATAAAAGTGGGGCAAAGGCCCAAAAATAGAGAGAGTTTTTAAATATTGCTCTTACAAGCTTAGAAAGTTGCTAAAATAACAGGTTTTGCATTAGCACACATTTCTGAAGGATATGAAGTGTGGAACTCAAACGTCTGTCATACTTTCTAACTTTAGTCATCAATGATTTTCCACTAATTTGTCAGAAAACTACAATTTTATGAAAAAGGACCAGAAATATGAGGCAAAAATCTGGACATTCTGCAAAAATCTGTACAGTTGAGAGGTATGAAGATATCTCATCTTAACATAAATGTAAGGCTCAACAAACAGCACAAGAACACATCAGCCAAATGGCAGTCATCCATCTATATCACTGGGTGCCATATCACCCACTTCTCATAGTCTTTAACTCTTACAGCCTGATAGGTAGTTGTTAAGCATGCAGCCAAGGAGATCTATAAGGAGCCTAGCCCAAATTCCCCAAAGCACTGTCTGGTTAAGTGACTTGATCAAGGTCACACAGTAGTCAAATGAAGGCTGAGGGAATCACCTCTATACTAGTGGGGGCAACTTGTTAACAGTTCATTGCATTAACCTTCTGCAATTACTGACAGACCCAATTGCACTAACCCATTCTTCCCCCTGACATAGCTGCTGCTTCCAAACTCTAACATCTTTCTCAGTACTCTTCTATCCTCTCCCCCTTGCTTACATTAGACACATCTGTAATTTTCATACTGACTTCTCAAAAACAATACATATATCCTCCCAATTTCTTGTAGCTATTGCATATAGTACTACTGCAGATATACTTTACAGGTTGTTTGTTAATTGCATTTTACTGATATGCATTTTTACTGTATTCCTGTTATTTGCTATTACTTATCATTCTGACGAAAACTGTTCACTTATGATCAGTGCTCTACCTCCGAAACAAAGTTTAAAATAAATAAATAAATAGGTAAAAATAAGTGAAATCTGTAACACACAAATACCAAATCCCTGCATTATGACTGCAATACCAAATCTAACAAGTCTGAATTTGATAGCAAAATTGAAAATCATTACTTGACTAACCAAGCTAAAGTTGTCTAAATTCATTCTACACTTTACAACAAATATATATATATATATATATATATATATATATATATATATATATATATATATATATATATATCTTGATAGGTGTATCTATATACCTTTATTCATTTTATTACTGAGGTAGAACTCTGATACATAATGATCTATTTTCAGCCTTTGCCTAAAGGGCAATACTTAGCTGAAGCAGGCAGTAAGTAGTAATATTATAAACTAGTACTACATGACAGTGAAAAACAATATGCCAATAGGTCGATTAGAAATGTGGGTCGGCTAGCAATACATCTGTCAAGTAAGACTACAAGAAAATATGTTTGAATTACATGGTCTATTTCTAGGTTAATTAAGTGAAGAAAAGGAATTCTGATATGATGTTTATTGAAAGGTATAATACTCACTGGTGGCGAAAATAAAAATTTATGGATTTTAGGTTTAGCAGTTACCGCTGGTGTTGATATATATGCTCATTTGATCTTTTCTGCCAGCATTAATGTGTGGGAGGTGGTAGTACAAGACAGAGTAGGAATTTGCTGTTTCCCCACTTTGGTGCGATCTCATAGTTGATATATAATTAACAGGTGGTCAGGAGAGCTTCCCTCTCTGCAAAAACAATTTTTTTGTTTTATTATTTTGAGTTTCAGTCCTTTTGGACTGATATTTTGCAGTTAAATAGTTAAATATTTTTGTACTTTGACATTTTGAATTACATCCATATATATATATATATATAAATATATATATATATATATATATATATATATATATATATATATGTGTGTGTGTGTGTGTGTGTATATATATATATATATATATATATATATATATATATATACACACACACACACACACACACACACACGCATTCAAGCACACATACCACCTACACCATCTTGCACTGTTGTCACAAGTAGTAGTAAAATATCACCAGTTATGACAGAAAGCAGACTAAGGATGAGAAATGATCATCTGAATGCCTGAAAAGTCTGAAGAAAATAAAATGTAAGAAGTAGGTAAGTAGTATCCCTTACACGGAAGTAACAGAAAACACAGGTGAAATATTTTTCTTATAAAATGGCTTACAAAAAAGTACAAAATGACAAACTCACTTATGGCACAAGAAAAAAGTTGCTGTGTTATGGTACACAGCACTTCACAAACAGTTGTATACTACTTTCGTAGTTTAAGATTTAACCAGAGAGTGTTGCTTAAGCACATTCTAATTATGGCTGTGTCAGTCATACACAAGACACATTTGTGTATTGTGTGATGTGCATTCAGGCTCCCTATTGAAATGCTGGAGGGATGCAAAAAAAAAAAGACCAAAGACCAGGAGAAATGTATATCTCAAAAATCGCTCTTCTCCTTATAACGTCTTTTTTGTGAGAAGAACCCCCTCCACCCCATCCATATGGGGGGAAAGTCCCCACACCCCTCAATCTTATGTATATAAACTCCAAGATCACCATACCATGAATAAAAAGGAACATTCAGAGAAATGGCATCTTAATCCATTCTTTTGGCCATTCGGTTTGCGTATGTTGGTACTTGTTCTACTGGCTCCTGACATTCCAAATGGTTACTGTGCAGCTAGATTTGCAAATCGTTGTACCAGGCTTATGACACATTTCAGTACTTCTTCCTCTTGGTATTCATGGCAGTATCTATTGAAACGAATAAGCTGTTCATTACACAGCAGCAACCTTGAGGAAAATCCCAAGACACACTGGAAGTATACTATTGTATGTATGTTTTGCATGAGCCCTCATCAACAAAACCTGCATGTTTTGATGGCACAGGAATGAGTCACTGCCCATTTCAGAAGGCACAAAATAGTACACTTTCTACATCCACAGAAAGAGGACAAACAGGTAACAAAGAAAGGTATGTCTGAGAAACAGATGTAGGGAAACATGGGGAAGGCCTGTATGGGGGTATGTGAAGTAATTGTCACATTTTGTGCAAGAGGATAGTTTAGCAGGCAAGTGAAGCTATGCAGTTATATATTGCTGCAAGTGATTTTATGCCTGATTTAGCCAGAGATGATAGAACAGTAGAACTCTTGCCAGGCAAGACAGACAGACAGACAGAGTGAAACAGGGAGAGAGAGAGAGAGAGAGAGAGAGAGAGAGAGAGAAAGAGAGAAAACTGCTATGTTTTCCCCCAGCTAATTTATCAAACTGATGGGCACTTCTTTGGTTGCCTCTCCATACAGTGTGCTGGTATTTCAGTACACCTGCTTTTAAACACGTTTTTTTTTTTTTTTTTAGCTCGGTAAGCTTGGTAAGACCTGTTCTGCAACCCCAACATGCACTATCCATTTGACAAAAAAAAAAAAAAAAGATACATTTGAGTTTAGAAGCACAGGAAGTGTTTGGCCTGCACAGAAATGCATAATTGTTGCTTAAAAAGAAAGAGTTAATACTTTTTGTTTGGATTTTAAAACGTGACCATCAGTTTTCCATTGCTGCATCTGACTATGTAGTTTCTGCATATGTCTTTGATGGAATATTTTTCCTTTTAACACCTTCAGGCTGTGATGAACAGAAAAGATTTCTTTTGGGACATCACAGTCATGTTCCTGTACAGGTTGAATGACTCTTGTTAAGCGTTTGTTTTCCACAAATTGGAATAAATGAGAGGAGTTTTGACACATGAGTTCTGGGGCATGAGTGAATGTCATACAGCCTTCAATCAAACTAAATCAGCAGCACAGGCAAATTATATAAACTGGTCAACTTTTGCTGACAGCTATTTATCAGCCTGTCTTTTCTGAAACCCAAACAGAGCTGTTGCTACAAGCTTTCTGCCTTTTTTTTTTATTTTCATTTTTTCCATATTGTCTTTTCTGTCTTGCTGTACTATCATTCTTTGCTACTCTCTCCTACTGCTGACATTGTGGCTGGCTACCATACAGGCTAGATTGTTTAATATGGACTGTTAGGAGATGGAGCTACACCTCTCAACTGTTCAGGATCTTGCAAAATGTCCAGATGTTCCACTCATATTTCAGTCTGTTCCTTGTAAAATTTCTTTTTTTTTTTTTTTCTGACAACTTGGTGAAGATTGCAGTCACAACATAATGACCTACGTTTGAGTTTCAGACTTTGTATCCTTCCGAAAATGTAAGCTAATTCAAAACATGTTATTCTTATAATTTCCTGGGTGTATAAGAGCAATTTTTAGAACCTGTCCCTATTTTTGCCCCAGATTCTTACATTAAGAGGTTTAAAGGTATGGATGCAGATACAGTTATTCTTTGAGTCATTGTGGCATCTAATTCCACTTGCAAGCCTTTACTGAAAGCAAATACACATTTAAAGACCTCTCTGGACTTTTATTACCCTCTCAGCAATATTGATTATGCATCAGACTGCAGGATTTTCCTGGAAATGTATAGACATCATTAACAATGCAGAGCCTGCTCTTGTCGAGTGGTCCTTCTTAAACAACACTTTTCTTCAGTTTTGAGATGAAACTAGCAAACATTCGAGTGCAGCTGCTGAGTTCTCAGCACTTGTAAACAACTTAAGCCTACAGTCTGACTTGTACTATAAATATGGCTATTTTGTTATCATTGCATCATGCCTCAAAGCTGGACCTTTTTTGCAAAGGGGAAAAGTCCCTGGCTATGACTCATTTGTCCTAGCTTCACACAGTTGTTTGGGTACAGATGAACCCACCTAGGAGAGCATGGGAGTAAGCAGCTGGTGGGCTAACCCCTTCCCTGGTGGAGTGACAATTCATTCTACTTCAGTGCTGAAACCTTATACTGAATGAGGTTTATGGCACATAGAGTAAAAGGCTAGAGAGGAGAGGTCCATATTACCCAAGATGCACTTCTAGGTTAGCCCCATGTTCATCTGTACAGAATGTAGTAGGCCAGGCATATCAATCAGTAAGTGGAATTTAGAATAAAAATAAACAGAATTTAGAGCCTCACATGAATTACTGCTCTCTTCAGTATGATACCTACCCCTCATCCTGACAACACGATGAGGTAATTGGAAATTGCATATAAAAATAGTTTATCTCAGGCATCTAATTCTACCCATTCTTGGTGTTTGGCATGTTTCTTTTATGGCTACCTGACTGGATAAGATATATTAACCTTGCAAACACTGTACACTAGTACATAGTCTACTGTGCTCAAGTGTTTCACTACATGCAGTTTCCACCCAGTACTTTTATGTGTTTATTATAACAAACTATTTAGTATTACACTTTTTTCTTCATCAAATTTTTTGTTATTATACTGATCATATGTGATACAGTCTTTGAGATGATTTAATGACCTTAACACTGTCTTTTTAATGTCCCTGTCATCAATATGAGACAACTACCTTATAAATACAGGGTGTTCATAATTTTGTTCAGATGTTACTGAATAAGATAAGGTCAGCATCAAAAGCAATTTTGGAATAATAAAGGATTTGCAACTAATTTGTCTTTACCTCATTGTGCTGAGCTGTTTGTTGTTTACCTGAGCACATCAGTGTTAGGTGGGTCTTGTGCATTGCTCTGAGCCATGAATGATACACACTGATTTACAGGTAAGCGATATGATCAGAATGCTGCCTGCACAGTACAAAGCACTTATAACCTTGCACAGGTGTTATAAGTAATAGTGCAATCAATCTTTACCCTGAAGTGAAAGAGGGGGGGGAGGACATGCGGAATTCTAAATGTCTTTTACCTCAGTGTCACAGGCAGTTGGACTTATGTTTGATATCTGTTTAGTAAAACATTCTTTAAGCACTGGGAATGGTCATCTCCCATCCACACCCACTGTGGGCATATCTCTTAACCTCTTAGTGCAAGAAATATGGACATAGTCTAAAATAATGGTGGTTCTCGCTCAATAAAATGTATCGGTGTTCCTACAGATATTGCAATTTATTTTATTTTGCTAAAATAAAGGTGGGACAAAGGCCCAAAAATAGGGACAGCATTTAAATATTGATCTTATAAACTTAGAAAGTGGCTAGAATAAAAGTATTTGTGTTAGTATGCATTTTCTGAAGGATACGAAGACTGAAACTTAAATGTATGCCATTATTAATGATTTCAGTTCTCAGTGATTTGCCAGAAAACCACAAATTTTTTGAGGAACAGACTAAAAATATGAGACAAAAATCTAGACACTTGAACATTATGACTGTGGTTGACTAGCCTTCCACCACACCAAACCAACAGTAAACAGACAAGATAGGCAAAATCAGTGTAGGAATCATGCAATTTGGTTTAATGTCTATTTGGATAAATCCAAATGATAGAAAGCAAATGGGTGAAAGCTCATAAAGTTGAATGCCCATTTAAGCGGAAGCCCATTTATTCTAAAACATAATTCTAATTTTCTATTATAGTACTATGTACAGATACATGAAGAAGTTTTACTGGTGATGTGTTACCTGTATATAATTATTACTTATACATTTTTTGTTTGTGCAGCTGAAGTAATTTCCTATTTATCATGTGTCTCTTTAGTCTACGGTTGTGACACTTTGGAGTTAGCACATTTATGTTAAGTGGTATGGTGGAGAGTTTAGGGGGCAACTGTTTTGAACACATTTTCTCTTGTGTGCCAGCTCCAATGGTATATTCGGCTAAAGCTCTGATTGCAACCCAGATGACATGAGTTATATTAGTGGCGTGGGTTCCTGACAAAGCTGGCAGGAGAAGACAGGACTGCCCATTCTGGAAAGAAGAGGTAGCACCCAGTCACACGCTGCCACAAACCCCTCAGAAGAGGGGCAGCAATACAAATTTGTAGCAATGGAGCAGGTATTCAGATCATTAAGCTACTATCTTATGGTATACTTCAATGAGGGTGTGCAGAAACGTGCACTCACAAAAGCAAGGCATTGTGGGTCTCTGTGGCAATATACATCAAACATCTCTGAGCCCAGGAGTTTGCCTTCATTGCTGGGATGTCAGAGAGGGCATAAAGAACCTCCATGTCGGTCTTAATGATAGCTCCTCTAGTCAGAGCTTATCCTGATACTGAGGAAAAGCCTCAGTAAGGGAACAAATGGCATAACTAGATTTTAGCAGAATGTCCATATTTTTTTGGTACATATTGTTGGCGTGTTCCTCATAAAATTCTGGTTTCCTGGCAAATCACTTTGGACTGAAGTCAGAAAATAATGCCCTTTTGAAAATTCACACTAATGCAAAACTTTATTCTATCAATTTTCTAGGTTTATAGGAGCAATATTTAAAAATTGTCCCTATTTTTGGGCCTTTATCTCACTATTATGTATGGCTTTGTCCAAATGTCTTGCCCTAAGAGGTTGAGAGATATGATTAAAATGGTCATGTCTTATGGGGGGGGGGGGCTTAATCGTTGGTAATCAGGGGGATAAAAGTTAGAAATGCAAAAAGCATTTTCCTTTGTGTGCTTTGACAGTAGGATGCTTCCGTTATAATAGGATTTCATGTAACTGATTTCAATCACTTGAATGTCAACCAAATGGACATTCAGCCAAGTGACAGATAATCATTATGTGCTCTGCATTTATATATTGGTGGGTACACAGTTCAGCTGTCTTTATTTTCTGAAATTAAGAAAAACAGATTTGCACTAACCCTTTATCTCTGAATTTCTGCTCAAGTCACATAAAATGACTTTGGTAGTATAAATTATACTATGCAGTATGGTTCACTATCAGGGGATCCTGTTTTAATAGGTAAATGTCTTCTGTTTTGACTGAAAAATAATAGAAATAAAATGACACTTCTTGTTCAACAAATGTATGTATTTCACTCCCACCCAACCCACATTTAAGCATATTAGAAGTGACCAGTGTCTCAGTACTAAGTGTTTCATCTTCGGAAGCTGATTACTATTCACTCTCCCAAAGTCCCATCTTTAAAAAGTATATTCTCTTTTATTTTTAACCATGCTTTTCATGAAATAAAGAAAATTAACCATCATTATTTCTGACAAAGGAGTCCTACTGTGTCATTTTAGACCCTCCCTTCCCACAGTTTAAAGCTGCGGCATCCCCCTGACATTCCCAGTTAGTGACTCATTAACGTTCCCAATAATCTAAGTGAAGAGGAATTACGCATTTCAGCAGACATTTTAATTAACTGTTTAATAATTATAATGTGTATTATTATTTAAGGATAATGTGTGTTATTTCTTATTTATATCATTATTAATTTATATTATTATGCTATTATAATATTTAATAATTTAATTTAGATAACTGTTTTTATGGCTAAAAACCTATGCATTTGAAGACATTTAATAGAAAGAATTTTTCCACATCATCTACACAGTATCATCTCTCATGGCCTATATTGTAAGCATAGTATACCTCTATTCTAAAAGGTCCCATCTAAGTATAGACATTAGCTTTTCAGGATATACATGCACAATTCACCTTACATTAATAACTCGTCATTGTCACTGGGTATGGTTTGCACAATGGTCACATTAATCTCACCTTGGCTGGAAACTGCATAATGGCTGTGTGCAAGAAGTAACTCTTAAAATTCACCCCAAAACTTTAGATGCAGTTCATTATGCCATTAATGACGTGCCATTCTGAAATGTGTATATCAGCCTACGATAACACTGTGATTTATATAAATATATATTAGGCCTGAAATAACTACCCTTAAAAATAAACTCTAACATTCTGCTTCCCGCCAAAAAAAAAAACCCAAAAACATGCCATTCCATCAGTGCAACAACACATGCTATGTTGTACACCAAACAGGTATTTGCTCACAGCTAGGCTTTCAAAGTATATTCTTGCATAGCTACCTGATTGTGCATCAGTATAGTTTCCGTTCAAGGATAGACAGATAGACACACATGAAGGGCTTCTTTAGGAGGTGTTGTTTTGGCTAATGTGGTTTACTGTATTAGCTTTTATTTGAAATTGAGGGATGCATTTGGGCTGTGTGTGTGTGTGTGTGTGTGTGTGTGTGTGTGTGTGTGTGTGTGTGTCTTTTCATTGCATGATATTTACCAATATATCTGTTGCTATACAGTGTGCTTAGCTGAATTTTGCTTGCCTTTGTACATGCATTTTCCCTCATGTAGACAGAATGGTGATAATTTTAGGTACTGTGGCAGGATAGCAATGTATTGAATATACTACTATTCTGCTAACAATGTCACCAACCTACCTACAGCATAGCATGCTGTTAACATGGAAACTGAAGTTATTACACCATTTATCAATGTTCTTGTGCTTGACAATTAAATATATGATTGTGTACATGTTAATGAACTGCTTCCTGTAGTCTAAGGTACAGGGTTTGATTCTCCTTCCACCATCTGCTTAGTGTGAGGTTCTGTGCACCAGGGTCATGCCTAAAATGTGTCAGTTGTGTCCAATGGGCGCAGTGGGCTTACCTGGTTAAAAATAAAGGATATCTGTCTGTCTTACTCTGCCTATTCATACATCTAGATAGACAGATGGATGTCTGTGTGATAGATTAGATGTATAGATGCAGGTGTGTGTGTTTGTCTGACAAGAGAGACAGAGTGAGACAGACAGGTGTGTGTGTGTGTGTGTGTGTGTGTGTGTGTGTGTGTGTGTGTGTGTGTGTGTGTGCTTGTGTGTGTGTGTGTGTGTGTGTGTGTGTGAGTGTGAGTGTGTGTGTGTGTGTGTGTGTGTGTGTGTGTGTGTGTGTGTGTGTGTGTGTGTGTGTGTCTGTCTGTATGTGTGTACACACACACAAACACACACACACATATATATATATATATATATATATATATATATATATAGATATATATATATATATATATATATGTATATACACATAAATCAGCAATCCAAGGCAGTCACTGACACTGATAATGTGTTACGTATTTTGCATTACATCACTCGGTTAACATTAGAATGATATTCCTTTACTTGTCGGTGAAGGTCTTCTTAATCTGCGACATATAGCACTACCTCTGACTCTGTATAGGGCATTTTTCTCCCTAGACTATCACCTGTCATTTATGAATAGAAACAGCTGCAGTTTATGGGCAGAAGCACAGATGCTAAGAGACATGATTCCTTCTTGACAGCCATTTTACAATGCTTGTACTGTGCCTAATGTTCCTAGGTACTGATTATCACCAGGCATCTCATTTGCATTGTAGCTCTATACTACCATGCCTGTAAGCTCAGCTACTTGCTGTCTGTTGGGTTCTGTGAAAGCATTGCTGGGAAACTGCACCAAAGAAATAACAAGCTTTTCCAAGCAGTAAAAGCAAGGATACATGAGTGGGCTGAGTGCATTGCTGTGAATGTCAAGGTCAATTGTATTAGTACGGCCTCTTGCCTGTAACATACTGTGGAGATCTCAGAACCATTACACTGATATTGATAGCAAGTGCTTTGACATGTCTGTCATGCTGTGAAGCCCCATTTAACTTGCTTGGGGCAGAAATGCATTCTCTGGCTTATGTTACCCCTGAATGCGGCCCTGCACTGTTTCTTGGGAGAGTTATTACTGTAGTAGTAGTAGTAGCTGTAGTACAGTCACAGTGTCACTTCATAGTTCTGATGGAGTGCACTAAATATGTAGGTAGGATAGGTTCCCAGGTAAAGACCATTATTACTTATATACATTTTTTGTTATTTTAACAGATTCCTTACTTTGGTAACTACCAAACTCACTGACAGCCTAAAGTCCACTTGTCACAACATCAATTAAAAATGTGCTACATTTCAAAAGGTTTGCACTTTCTAGCATTATTTATTATTTTTCATCCTAACTTTGTAATATCCACACTACACAACTGATTCTATCCTTTCTGTAACTTTAGTATTTTTAACCAGGTTTTCTGCCTTTTCAGAATTATGTAGCATGTAACTGGAGGCTATGTAAAACAAACTGAGATCTGCAAGCAACACATGGTCATTGTCTTAGACATGTCAGATTATTAGCAATGACTTTGTTAACACAAGTAAGTCAAAGAACTGTAAACTAACTAACTACATAATGATGACTGGATTCAATTTGTCCTCAGTTTGTAAACTAAAAGAAATATATGAATCAAAGTGATTATTCCTCATTCCTAAAAACAAGGTTTTACCTGGGTAACAAAGATAAAAAAAAAATGAAATTGTCCATTGTATCTGATATACTGGTGTTCTCCAAAAATGGTTTTGTGTGTGTGTGCATGCCTGTGTCCATGTGTCAGTGTATGTGTGTGTGTGTTTGTGTGTGTGTGTGTGTGTGTGTGTGTGTGTGTGTGTGTGTGTGTGTGTGTGTGCACTCATGTATCCTTATGTGTGTGTGTGTGTGTGTGTGTGTGTGTGTGTGTGTGTGTGTGTGTGTGTGTGCGTATGCATGTATCCATGTGTGTTTGCCTGTGTGTGTGTTATGTGTAAGTGAGTGCGAGCATGCAATGCATAATACAGTAATGTCGTCTCCTGTCTAGAAAGAGTTTTGGTGTGTGTGTGCTTGTATGTGTGTGTGTGCATGTTTGCATGTGTGTTTGCCTCTGTGTGTGTGTGTGTGTGTGTGTGTGTGTGTGAGTATGCATGTATCCATTTGTGTTTGCCTCTGTGTGTGTGTGTGTGTGTGTGTGTGTGTGTGCTTGTGTCCCTGCGTGTGTGTGTGCTTGTGTCCCTGTGTGTGTGCTGCCTGTGCGCATGTGTGCGCGTGTGCGCGTGTGTGTGTGTGTGTGTGTGTGTGTGTGTGTGCGTAAGGGTTTTGGTGTCTGTGTGTTTGCCTGTTTGTCTGTGTGTGTGTGTGTTTTATGTAAGTTAGTGAGAGTGTGTGTCCAGTCCAGAAAGGGTTTCATTGTCTGTGTGTGTGTGTGTGTGTGTGTGTGTGTGTGTGTGTGTGTGTGTGTGTGTGTGTGTGTGCGTGTATGTATGTGTGCGTGTGTGTGTGTGTGTGTGTGTGTGTGTGTATATATGTGTATGTATTATATATAAGTGAGTGAGAGCATGCAATGCATGATACAATAATGTGCTGTCCAGAAAGAGTTTTGATGTCTGTGTGTTTGCCTGTGTGTGTTTGCATGTGTGTGTTATATGTAAGTGAATGAGAGCTTCTGATGTGTGATACAATAATGTCCTATCCTGAAAAGGTTTTGTTGTCTCTGCGTTTACCTATGTGTTTGCATGAATATATCTCTGTGTGCTTGTGTGTGTGTGTGTGTGTGTGTGTGTGTGTGTGTGTGTGTGTGTGTGTGTGTGTGTGTGTGTACGTGTGTGTGTGTGTGTGTGTGTGTGTGTGTGTGGGGGGGTGTGTCCCTGTGTGCGTGTGTGTGCGTGTTATATGTAAGTGAGTGAAAACATGCAATATGTGATACAGTAATCTCCTGTCCAGGAAGGGTCTTGGTGACTGTGTGTTTGCCCGTTTGTTTGTGTGTGTGTGTGTGTGTGTGTGTGTGTGTGTGTGTGTGTGTGTGTGTGTGTGTGTGTGTGTGTGTGTTATATGTAAGTTAGAGAGAGTCTGTGATGAATGAAACAGTAGTGTCCCGTCCAGAAAGGGTTTCAGTGTGTGTGTGTGTGTGTGTGTGTGTGTGTGTGTGTGTGTGTGTGTGTGTATGTGTGTGTGCGTGTGTGTGTGTGTTATACGTAAGTGAGTGAAAGCATGCAATATGTGATAGAGTAATCTCCTGTCCAGGAAGGGTCTTGGTGACTGTGTGTTTGCCTGCGTGTGTGTGTGTGTGTGTGTGTGTGTGTGTGTGTGTGTGTGTGTGTGTGTATGTGTATGTAAGTTAGTAAGAGCGTGTGATGAATAAAACAGCAATGTCCCATCCAGAAAGGGTTTCAATGTCTGTGTGTTTGTGTGTGTGTGTGTGTGTGTGTGTGTGTGTGTGTGTGTGTGTGCATCTGTGTGTTATATGTAAATGAGTGAAAGCATGCAATGTGTGAAACAGTAATGTCCTGTCCAGAAAGAGTTTTGGTGTCTGTGTGTTTCCCTGTGTGCATGTGTGTGTTATATGTGAATGAGAGCGTGCAATGTGTAATACAATAATGTCCTGTCCAGAAAGGGTTTTGATGTCTGTTTGTTTGCCCATGTTTGTGCATGCATGCATCCCTGTGTGTTTGCCTGTGTGTGTGTGTGTGTGTGTGTGTGTGTGTGTGTGTGTGTGTGTGTGTGTGTGTGTGTGTGTGTGTGTGCATTTGTGTGTGTTTGCACGCGCGCGCGCGTGTGTGTGTGTGTGTGGGGGCGGGGGCATGCATTTGTGTGTGTTATATGTGATACATTAATGTCCTGTCGAGAAAGGGTTTTGTGTGTGTGTATTTTCCTGTGTGTCTGTATGCATGTGTCTTTGTGTTATATGTAAGTCAGAGGGAACCTGTGATGTGTGATACAGTAATGTTATGTCCAATAAAAGTTTTGGTGTCTGTGTGATTGCCTGTGTTTATGTGTTATATGTAAGTAATTGAGAGCGTGCGATGTGTGATACAATAATTTCTTGTCCAGAAAGGATTTTGGTGTCTTGCATCTACTGGATCTTGTGTTTCTGCAGCTCTATAAAGAATATTATTTTTTTATTTTGTTACTTGCATTTAGTTATGGGGAAAATTCAGACTGGGCTAAATGCTCCTTTTCCAACAGATGGAGAAAAGTTGTACAAAATAATCAGTGTCAGCTCTAACTGTTTAAGTAAATTGACAGTGATAGATGTGAATATGAGAGGTTTTTTAATGAGTAATAGAGGTGTGGATTATTAGGCAATTGATTTTTTATATGTATTTATTTATGTATTTATTTATTTATTGTTAGTTGTTAGTCCCACTAGGTTAGAAGCCTCTCTTCAGGAGAGACCAAAGTTGTAATTATGCTACAGGGGAAATTTGGCCAATGCATTGGGAAGCTTTTCCTATTCTTTTCAATAGCTACCAAGGGATCTTTTATATTCAGCTGAGCTACTACCAACTCAAGCAGATGAGACTGCATTTTAACATCTTATTCGAAGTACAACACACTCAAGAGTGCAGTACTTACTTAAAGCTGCACTGCAATTTCAGTAATCCAGTCATCCAAAGTGGGAATAGAACTCATAGCCTTCTGGTCTTCCAGCACTAAAGGAGAATGTGCAATTTGTTCAGTGCCTGATACTGCATATGTTGATATAATAGTCAAGTATGTAACGAGAACTTTGATGAAGACAGTGGCAGCTGTATGGAGGTAAGAGAAAAGGAAATGGTGAGAGGTGTCAGGAGAGGAAAAGTACAGAGGATTGGTGTACAGACAGTCTAACCTGGAGGTGAGTGATGGTAGCAGAACCTATTATTTGCAAAATAAACTTTAAGATGAGTTTTAAATTGAGGGGCTTTATTATTTTCATGAAGCAGTAATAGAAGGATGTTCCAAAGCTTGGATAAAGTAGAGGAGTTTAACACAGCACCATAAGATTGATTAGGGAAGTGATTGAGGCACGGTACTTGTTTGACGATAAGACCCTATGATGATATGATGAGAGCAGTACCAAGGCATACGATATGAGAATCAAGGGCAAATTTATGGATTGCTCCAATTTGCTAACATATGCTGACCCTAACCCTGGCCTTGTTCCTAACCCCAACCCTATATCTTACCTTAGAGAAACCCCTCCCACATCACAACCACAACACACAACATCTTGGGCATGCAGACACACAAAACACTATATCTAACCACTAACCTCACCTTATAAACCCCTTTAACAATCATGGCAGAGAGCCAGAAAGAAGGTAAACCCTATACAGTTAGTGATAGGGAATCTTTATATAAGCTTAGTTTATGGATTTAATAAAATATGCACTCATAAACAGGTCTAACTTCATCAGGAACATTGTTAATCTAGGTAGAGAAAGGCTAAATCTGTGGGTCAAATTTATGTAGCACTATGCCTAAATCGTAATAATTGAGAGGTATGTCTCTAACTTATCCCTATCTCTAACCTTTAACTCACACATACACTCCACCAATCTATCACCTTACCTCACCCTTATTCTAACCCTCGAACATTCACGCACGCACACACTCCCAAATCTTAACTCAGTCTCACCTCCAAAAATCCACCATCCTGCTTCCAACACTGGCATCACTCAGTTGCGCAGGAATTTGGCCAAACATGTGAACATTCACACCCACACCTGAAATAAGCATTTGACACAGGGACAGTAATCCATGTGATAAACCCAACAGAGACAAAACGGAATTCACTGCAGCTTTCTGGGTATAGCCTATAATGGAGTAAGTGAGGCTGAAGATGTAATGTTTGTATAAGATACAGCTATCATTAAAGCACAGAGCACAGAAAGAAGCGTGCAAGAAAGCACAGAAAAACCTGAGAGAGAAATCTGTGCTATATCTGACAATAAGACAACAGGGGATGAGAACTGGATTATAGTTGTCTTCAAACAAAGAGGAGCACAGATTTTGCCAACAATTAGGACAAATGACTTAAAAAAAAATGCAAAAGTGCCTTCATAAGAGAGATGGTTGTTTTGCATATGGGAGTTAACAGAAAACTAAACAAGCGAGGCAGACACTAATTTAATGAAGAAACTGAGAAGTACTGCACATACTTGATTTTTTGAGGCTTACAGACAAGGCTGTCTATGAACAGAAAAACTGTAAATAAGTTGTCAAGAATCATCAAACATCTTGAAAGAATAACAAAGGAAGACGACAATGAATGCACAGACAGCTGGATCTTTTTCTTTCTTTTTGTTTTGCTAAATGGAAAAATACAGCTTAAATGGTATGCACTTCATCTTGAGTGTTGAGTGAACACTTAATCAAAAATAGATGCTGTTTATAAAATAAGGATGACAACTGCGCAGAATGACCATGAGATAAAAGAACACATTAGGATCCTGTATAATGATACACATAGTACACTTTTCAAAATTACAAGACCAGGAACTTAATATGCCAAATAATGGTGTTCATATTCATACATTAATAGGGACTGGGTATCCTTACTAGAGGTCCTAATCATCCTGAGAGAAATCGAGGGTTGTATTACATTTTAAACATACCTGGCTGATTTGGGAGAATTAACATGGGCTTTAGACATACAGTTATTCAGGCTTTGAATCTGGACATTAAAATTAATGAGTAGATTTAACTAGTATGCATATATAAGTCAATGAAGACAAACAAAGCTAGTTTTTGCTAATTCCTTGAAGAACTTCTCATTTCTGTTAAAGTTAAAACATTAATATTAGGAACGCAAGGGGGAAAGGGCAAATCAAGCAATAACTTCACACTCATTAACTATATGGCTTGCTGCAAGCGAATGTCATTTTATTAGGTTATGATAAAACTTGAGGCAATTCTGCTGTACAGAGGGGAACAGAAACACCATTACAACATTTGTTTCCACTAGCAGAATGGAACACACCAGCATGTTGCAAATCTGTGAAAAGCTTAGTAAAGTATAGATATGTGCTCCAAAAAAAAAAAAAAAAAGACTATTTATTGCTATTGAACAAAGTAAATATTAGATCGTTGAAGTGGGAGTTAAATACATGGTGTTGGTTAAGGAAAAGGCCGAAGACATTTATAGTTGAAGCCTAGAAACAGTTCTGTAAACTCCTGATGTTTCCGGTAAACAAATGGGTACCAGTATTACTCAAAAGAGTAGCAAACAAGACAACTAATACAGGCTTTTCCATAAATTCAGAGAAAAAAAAAACAAGAAAAAAAAACACACTGCAGAAGAAGCACAAATATGCAGCTTCATCTAACAGTAAAAAGACTGCATTTTGTGCCAGGTTTATTGGAATGAAAGAACAAAGTCCTGATTACGACTCAGATAATCCATGTTTGTGTAGTGGCCTTGGCACGTGCTAGGACTGATGGGGGTAGGGAGGAAGGATGTGGTATTACTGGCTCGCCTTTCTTCAGAGACAGTTTGTGAGAACAGATGTCATGGGAATATGGTCCAGTGACAGTGTCCCCAGTGGTAACGGGATACCACATGGGAACAGTGGCTTCTAAGGGAGTGGATCAGTCTTGAGGCAAACATCATTTTTAAAAATGAATGGTAGTCTTCATAGATGTGCATTGCATCCTGTATGCTGGGCATTTTACCAACCATGTACCACAGGGTTAGGCTCAATAAGAAAAGTGACCCCCCGGCTCCCCAAATGACAGCCCCTCTCATTTGGCTGTCAGCATCATAAGGAGAATGACTGGGGCAGCAGGATGAGAAAGGTACTAGTGGTCCTCAAGCAATGGGTCAAAAAGCTAAAAAAAAGAGATCAGTAGGTGAAAAGAATAAATAAGAGGGAAACTGAAATGCTGTTAAACTTAAGGGACAACAAGATGTCCTGGTATTTTCAATTACACCAGGAGGATTGATATGTATACAGCAAATGGCATGTCTACAAGTGTTAATGAATTCACTGTGGCTTTTAATAATACTTTCAGGAAATCAGATGCCTCTTTAATCAAGATCAAAGTTTAAGTTCTTAGCTTTAAGTCACTAGCTGATCATGATCAAAAGATTAGAAGGTACAACACAGAAAATTAAAAAGAAAAAAGTAACTGCAGGACCAGATGGTATAACAAATCTATTTTGAAAACTCCTTAGTAAGGAAATGACCTGAGCATTGCAATGCATTTTTAACAGAGGTTTGAGTGAGAGAATCATATCAAATTAACAGAACAAGATGGCAACATTTTTAGTCTATAACAAAAGGACTCAGACATAACCCACAGTGTCAAACATCAGGTAGTGTTGCAGCTTTTAATTAAGGACCTAACCAGAAAAACACCACTCAGATATATTTAAGGTATTTTTACTGCAGATTCAGCAAAGGTTATCATCTGTTTACATTTCAGGGAGAACATTTCAAAGTTCTTACATAACATTGTTTAAAATGATGTTATCTTTCTGCATTTTAGTAAGGTCCTTATTTACACAAATCATAGCTTAGTGTTGTAAAATCAGGCAGTGAACTGGATCAGTCCCTTATTAGTGAAATGGATGTGCTCTTGCTTAGGTAACAGAAGATGGAGAGTTGGGGAGATGCTTGGCACTGTTGCATAATCGAGGAAGAAGTAACACAGAGTTTGAGTTCTAAGACTGCATCTCCTTAATCTGTACATTAGTGAGCAAACATACCTAACAAACTCACAGATGGTATCAAAAGAATTATATTTATACAAATGTAGAGCCGATGGGATAATGTAAACTGCCCATGGTAGGTTAATAGCTTGTGCTGTCATGCAAGGCCAAACAAATTAAAGGATAAGATCTCAAAATCGGCATCTATGAGATCACTTGAGACGTTGGTCACTGACACCTACGAAATGAGTGCAAGTGCATTAAAAATGGCAAAGGTCGACAAGCAACTGAGGGTCACAGCAAATACCAAGTGCAGCTTCAAGATGCACAGTGATAAATCCTGGGCAGCTACTTAGAAACATGTAGGGAATCTGTGTGTCATGTAGGACAACACTGCACTACTGTACTCTACACAACTTAGGTTTAGCCTAGAGTTCAAATCTTGCATGTGGTCTTCTATAGAGAACTTGAGACCTAAAACCTTAATCGGAAAAAGGATTAACACTTGTAGATTACATTTGGTGGGGATGTGTGGCAAAACTGCAGTTCAGCTGCAGAGTCTCATGGCCCGAGCAAATTTACTGCAGGCAGTGAGAAGCATGCAATACCATGCTCAGAGTTGCAATAATCATGTGCATGGGGGAGCAATGTCTGAGACCCCCAGGACCCCAGGCAGAGCAGGCAGTATGGCTGGCACCTGCAGAAGGATGCTCATTGGAAGAGAAAATGCAGCGTACAATGAGTGATACTTTTATTACTATGGAAAAGAGAGAGATGGTGTTTTGCCTGGTGTATAGTAAATGCTTATTTAAGTACAACTTGCACAAGTTTGCAACACAGAAAAACCCAATAATTTGTTTTTTTGGAGCAGGGATTTCCTGCAGACATCTGTCTTTTTGCAGCAGCATTGTCAGAATGTCAGGAGGATGCACAGTAGGGTGTCCTGACAGCACATTCAGCTGCCAATTGCAATTGCACATTGCAGTTTATCTGCCTCTGACATACCTGTTGGGCATCCTGCTGTAGGCATGTGCTTTACTGACCAGTGAGTTGGAAACCCCATAACAGTTAACTGGCTAGTGCAGAAGTTCATAAGACTAATATACTTCAAATATAATACCCTTTGAACAAGGGGAAACAGGAAAAAATCCTGGGAGATACAAACCTGTTATTTTATCAACAGTGAGAGAAAAAGTCATGTAAGAATCGTGAGAGAAAGACTAGTGTGTGTGTGTGTGTGTGTGTGTGTGTGTGTGTGTGTGTGTGTGTGTGTGTGTGTCTGTGACTGTGTCTGTGTAAATGGGAATATCTAAGCAGATGTAAGTAAACTGATTCTTTGTTAGTGCCACTGCAGCTGTTTTCAGCAGGAAAAATGATAATACAATATATTTTCGTGAGTGTGTGTGTGTGTGTGTGTGTGTGTGTGTGTACTTGTAAGTATTGGAGTGTGAAGGCTGTTTTACAGGAAGGGCTTCCACAAAACTGCTATGGAGTCTCTATAGTGCTCTATAACTTCATTGCTGTAAACAGCCATAGTTCACAGATCAGATGTCTCTGAAATGTAATAGTGGTGTTAAACATGTTGTGTACTTCCCATGCACATGGAGAGCACATCAACTGCCCACTTGGCAAACTGTTACATATTTCTCCCACAGACATTGAGTACTGTTATTTTTGCATCAGGGGCTGGCCTTTGCTATGCCTTTATGTATGCACTGTTGTTACATTCTGCACAGAATATCTCTGACACTTAACAGTTACGTCTGACAATAATTATTCAGATAAAATCATTTTTGTAAAGTCTCACAAATTCTACTGTCCTTTTGGAGCTTGACTCAGAACCTATGAACCTAAAAAATTGCAACATTAACTCTGCTCAACAGAAATAGGACAGGTACTGCACCAGATAACACTCTCAACCTGCAGTTTAAAAATGAGTTTTCAGTGATAAAGTATGTTGCAGGAAATATATAGTTCAATAGTAAAAATCAACAATAGCTCTATAACTACCATATTCAATATAAACTAAACAATTGTGTTTCAAATCAAACACCTGTTTTTGCACCCCCAGCTACTTATATATTTCAGCTCTGTGATTGCACAACGGTGGGGAAAGGACCAATATCCTGATCCCAACTCTGCTGCCATCCTGCATTGTACAGGTCTCTGCAAAAATTTGTTTTCTTTTTGCTTGACCAATACTGCAGGATTTGAACATTTCATCTCAGTCATTTGGAATTTGATAATGTGAGCATTCACTCATTTGATAGCTATATATCTCTCTATATACAGATATATATATATATATATATATATATATATATGTAGGGTCTATATCATAATGTTGAATGCTGACAAGTTCAAAGCACTAAACTTGGAACATGAAAGTTCGAAGTGTAAAAATGTCAAAACATATAACCGAGATCACCATAAAGTGCGGGAAGGGAAGATTTCCCTTTATTACCCTGTAGTGCAATCTTGGAGTTCGTATATTTAAGTAACAGGGGGTGTGAGGGGTGCAGGGGGGGCTTACACCCCTGCATAGAGCGTTTTTTTTTCGTTTTGGGTTTTGAGTGTTTTTTTTTTTTTTTTTTTTGACATTCGAAATTTTTAGACTTCGAACTTTCAAGTTCTAAGTTTGAAGCTTCGAAGTTGTCAGCATTCGACAATCTGTTATAGACCCTATATATATATATATATATATATATATATATATATATATATATGGTTTATGTTATAAGAACGAAAGATCAAACTCTCAAACGCTCACATGAGCAAATAGTTAAAAACTCGATTTTGTTATTTTTTTGTTCGCACTACATTGAAGATCAGAATAATCTTGGAGTTGGAATATATATTTAGTGGGGGGGTGTGGGAACCCCCCACAATAGCGATTTTGAGTTTTTAAATATTCACTCATGTGATCGTTCGAGAGTTTGATCTTTCGTTCTTATAACATAGAACCTATAGATATATATATATATATATATATATATATATATATATATATATATATATATATATATATATATATATATATATATAGATACCATACCTCGCAACCTGGAAACATCAAAAATCTGGACAAGGCCCATGAAAAATAGGTACAAATCTGTACGCTGATTAACATATAATTTGCATACATAATTAGTAACCCACCCACTCCAATGGAATTGTGGGATACCAACTTTCAAACGCAAACTGAAGAACAGACAACCAAAATATGGTACCAGAGTCCCCTTGCAGCCATTCCAATGTCCCATTACTTGGCTATTTTGCCCCATTTATCATAGACACTAATGTGTGCATACTACTTTACTTCTACAATGATTATTTGGATTTTATTTTTACATTTTACAGCACAATGCATAAACACTAATAGACATCTGCTAAACAAAGCAATACTGTCGCACAATGGAAACAGATTTGGCATTAAAACTTCTTTGCCCTTAAAACTCACATTCATTGAAACAGCATTGAAACCCACACCACATCCAATAAAAATGGATCTGGCCAGTGATGGATAAAGATTACATTTGGCCCTGTCTTCCACCTATCTCTTCTCATCATGCACTCTGTAGTAAGTCTTTCTACTTTCCTGTGTCATAGGGCTGTGGGGCTTTGTCCTGTTTTTCCCCTCCCTACCTCCCAATGTGAACCCTTTTTAGTATTCTGTTGCATTATTCCTCACTTTCAGGCATACCTCTCAGTTGTCATTGATTTTACAGAACATTCCTGATTTTGCCTCATATTTTTGCTAAGTCCCTCATAAACTTTTGATTTTTCTGATAACTCACTGAGGGTTATAGTCAGTCAATAATGCCACACATTAGAATACAAAACTTCATATTGTTCAGATGATGCATGTTGGTGCAAAACCTGATGTTCTAGTAACAATTTAATAAATTACAGCAATATTTAAAAAACTATCCCTGTTATTGATATTTTGTCTCTCCCTCTATTATTTTTGAATTTGCCCAGAATTGTTAAGCAAAGAGGATAAGAGGTATGCTTTTAGGGTTCTTAGCCTGTCTGCCTGTGTTTACTTGAGTGCTCATCTCTCTTTCTCTGCCCTGCAATCCTTTTAGTCAGTGGTAGCTACTGCTTCATTTGGAGCTACTTGCTACAAATAGTAGCCATTGGAACCCACCTTGGCCCCACCCACCTTTTCTCTGCTAGTGGAAGCTCTCTATACATGTGATTTTTTTTTTTCATCTGAAGTAAGACCCACTCTTCATACCCAGGGCCTGTTTTCTTGCATACCTGCTTCTGCTTTCTGCTTCCCTGGGTGCCAGCAGTGAATGTTGTTTCTGGGGTAGGTTATGCAGTTTAAGCAATTCCTCCCAAGGCTTGCATACTTTCTTGGCTTCCCTCTGTGCTGCCATTTGATCCAGTTTCAAACAGCAGACTTTATAATGGTACATACTTTGTGGAGCAAGATTTACTTCATTTTTAAACTGTATTACATTTATACAGTGGGGCAAATGATTATATATGATTTTCCACAGTTGCTTTCACGTATTACACTTTACTGAAAAAGCAAGTACAATGTAGCTTCCATTGTCATTTAAACAATTATTTACATTTTTTTTAATTTGATAAGGCTCTAATACAGCTATTTCTCTATTGTACTTCATGACTGAGGACTTCATCTTTTTCAGACCAGGCTACAAGTTGATATAGCTGATGCTTAAATTAATTGTTCAGTGTTGCATCATTCTCCATTTATTGTGTCCTTCACCAGCAGTTTGTGCTTAATTTCATCCTCTATTTTACTACAGTATACTTTTGAGAAATAAAACATTAGTCTGTTTTCTTTAAGAAAGGACTTTTAAATTAAATCAGTTAAGTACTTATATTTCACTCAGTAACACCACCGCTGGTATCCCAGTTGGGTCACAACAGAATCTGATTTCTGCTCTCAGTTCTAGACCATTTCACCACCTGCATCAGGTACTTTATATATAGGCCCTCTATCAACTATTTTTTTAAACTTCTAATAAAAAACAAATGAAACACCACACCTGGCCTGTTAAGTTCTTCATTACCAGAACATCACCACTTTTTTCATCAGGGCATCTTTTATTTCCCACATCTGTGCTTCTTCCATCTTTTCTGTACTTCAGTCCACAGCTGTTTCATATCCATTCCCCACAAACATTAATATGTTCGTTAGTCATAAGGTCTTTCTTAATATTCAAACTCGCTGTGCCCATTATCCTGTCTCCTACCCTTCCTGATACTGCATGTCTCTACAAGCTGTTATTTGTAACCTGGCAGTGTGGCTAATATTGTGCTCAGATGGGCCTGTACCACCAAAGCCCCATATTTGTTAGGCTTACTCCCTAAACACCAGACAGTTCTGCACTCCAGAGTTCCTGCCTATATATCTTGGGAGTTGATGTACTTTTTCTTCCCTTTTCTTTTTTTTAATTCCTACATCCTCCCTCACTGTTAGTATATCTGTTGGCAAGTGAATATTTCAGACTGTCAGATGTAACCAGGTAAAGAGGTTCATGACACCGTGACTCTACAAATGACTGACTCATGACAAAGAATCACATGCCATACTGCTTCCATTACCACTAGATTTCCACAGGAACATACCCACTATTTTTGTTACTAAATTTGGCATCTACTTTAATTTAAAAGAAGATTAAACCAGTTTGATATTGATCATGGATGCTGACATATTTGGAATGGGCAATATATCAATTTTATGGTACGTTGTAACTGCCAATATGCCTCTGCTGTTATATTCCATGAATGTAATTATTCACTTTTGTCTATTTATTGTAGTATGTTTACTAACTGCCAGTACCTCTAATTATTGTATCTGTGTATATAGTTCTCTCTGTATACTGTATTGTGTTGACATATGTTCACATGGAACTTTTTCTAACAGAATCTGCTGAAAGCAGATTTTTCCCTCTCAAACTATCCCACTTAACAAAACACATTAAATAAATAATACTTCAAGATTGACTATAATGCTGTTTTTATAGACACATCATATATAAATGTATATTTAGATTACGAGTGCCATGTTAAGTCGATTTGCACTCATAATTTAAAGCACATAGTTTCAACACATTTAGCTATGGAGTCACTACTGTTTCATGCTGTTACTGACCTTCTAATCATAAATTACTATCAGATGGTAACACTGACTTGAAGTAGTAAATAATTTAGTAATCTCCTGTTTTTCATCAAACACAGCTGTAGATTTCTGATGTCATTTTGTGATCAGCACTCTGTCAAAGTTAGCCTGGACCCAAGCTTATGTGTATGTTGGCTTAATACACACACACACAGACACAGACACACACACACACACACACACACACACACACACACACACACACACACACACACACACACACACACACACACACACATATATGATTATATCATCACGTCATTAATCAAGACAAAAGGACATAGAAAACTCACAAACACCAATCGGGCACAACACTAAATTATTCCACTCATCTAACTCTAACCATAACCTGTGAACACTTACACATGCATACTACTTGCTATAATACAGGCTTACACATTTTCAAAACCACCACTTTTTCAGTCAACTACCAGTTTTCATGCATACTCCTACATATCTGCACTATATAAGCCTTGAATTTAACCAAATGTGATTCTCAATAATGTGAGACATTCATCTGTTCATTCTTTTATGGTCAGTCATTTGTGTTTTTCACATATGCATTTTCTACCAAATGAATGATAACCAGAGATAGATCACTAGATAGATAGGTACATACATACAGAGTTACATACTGAAATACTAAGGCAGTGACAGAAATGCATAACAGCAATAAGGCACTATCAGGCTGTATATAATTATATAATATAATCAATCCCGGAGGAGGTAAAAACACCAAGATTCACCTCCTGCTTTTAACCACCACAGGAATGACAGCATTACATAATACAAATCTGCCATGCCTTATTGCTTAATTAGTCCATCTGTAGGGAAAGCTCACTTCAGCATGGTGGTAATTATTTCCAGAGACATTGAATTTAGAATACTGCAATGTATTTTGCAGCATAAGCACACATACCAACTACTGTAACTTAGACACAGAGAGATGAATTTAGGACTGGCATTCTGTAGGGAGTACAATTCTAAATTATTTTTGCTCACCTTCCATTACTTCAGATTTCCTACCAACCTGATACTGTTACTTTGCATTATGACCTGCTATAAAATGATAACCTGACAGAAGAAAGCTGTATTACAGCATAATTGTACAGCAACAGATTTTCAAGAAACTGTTTCACAGCATGTCTTGGTTTTCGCCTTCCTTTATATTAAAACAGTTTCATGGACTACATCCATACATAAGATGACAAATAAAATAAAGCATTCTTTATTCCATTCTCTGCTAATAACCCCAAATTCCCATACTCTTTATGGCCACAGACTTAAATAACTATAGAACTGTTCACTTCTGTACATCAAATACAAGGAAAACTTTGTACTTAGTGGTAGACTACAGATTACATACATGCATGCACACTTGCAGACACACACACACACACACACACACACACACACACACACACACACACACACACACACACACACACACATTCCCCCAAACATCAAAAAAATAAAGTAAAGGTTTCCTTACTGCAAGTCCATTCCACGAACATCAGAAAAGTCTGTTCCCACTTGCAGCATTTATAAATCCATTCAGTTCTGTTCAGCATAAGGTCTCCGGCGTGCCATTCCCACTCGCAAAGCAAGCCAAGGCAGCCCATGAGCCCCAGCCGGAAATGCGCTGGTAGCCCCAACGGAGCTGACATCATCGTGCACGTGATGATGTCAGCTCAGAAAGCACGAAAATTAAAAAACAAAGAAAAACATCGGAAATGAAGGGATGCCACTCGGGAATCGTGGCACCCTTTCATTTGGACCCCAAAACTTGTTAAAAAATGAGTAATTCGGAACGGTTGGGAGATATGATAGATACAGATATATAGAGATATACGGATATACATATATTGATATAGATATAGACACACACATACACACATGTGCTCAAGGCTGTAGTCCCACTAAAATAAGAGATGAAAGCAGAAGTGTTTCAACAAATGTTAGAAATATCACCACCAAAAATGAATAAAGTACAGCTGTGTAAGTTGAACTTAGTATAACAGTAGATGTTCGAATGATCACTGCTAAAGTAGCCTTAGCTATATGGGGTTATATCCTGCCAAGATTATAACAGCCAGTCTCCAAAGCTTCAGTGCACCTTGCACATGCCCAGACTGTCAAGCAGCTTAAGCTGAGCTGAATAAAAGACAAGTTTGAGCACAAAGCTCTTCAGAGATTTTTTGTCAGCAGAGAGAGGGAGGCTGAGTCCTGAAAGGACAAAGCATGGAAAAACAAAAAATAATTGTCCATATCCTGACATAAAAAATCACCAAAAAAACAAGATGGATGGAGGGAAGGAGCAGCTACTTCAGCAGTGATCATTCAAACATCTACTGTTATAGTAAGTTCAACTTACATAACTGTACTATGTTCTTCTTTTTGATCTCTGCTGTAGTAGCCTTAGATATCACCTTTAGAATGGTCCTAGCATAGCATGATCCAGACCTAGAGAAGGAATACATCTTATATGCTTTGTAATAGTATGTACATAGGACCGAGAAGCACCTTCTAGAATACTTCTAGAATCCAACCCCTTTCCAAAAAGCCATAGTAGAAGCCAAGGCCCTTGTGGACTGGACCTTCTCCTTGTCTGGAATAGATTTGTCATGGTGAGTATAACAGAAGGTAATAGCGTTAGACAATCATTTGTCTCTTCTTCTTACCTTCACAAGAAATTAACAATTGGTCCGATAATCTGAAAGATTTAGTTCTGTGAAGATAGTACCTGAGTTGTTTGTGGGCATCCAAGGTATGAAGTAACCCTTCTCCCTCAGTTTTAGGGTTCAGGAAAGAAAACAGGGAGATGGATAGTTTGAATTAAAGTAAAGTGGGATACCACTTTAGGTATAAAAGGATTAGTTCTCAAAGAAACGTTGTCCTTGTGGAAAATGAGGTAACGTTGTCTCACCATAAGAGCTTGTAACTCAGCCAGTTTAGCTAGTTCAAATGGATCGAGTGTTAGATTCCCTAATACAAAATCAAGATCCCAAGGGGAGGCCACCAGTTTACTTGGAGTCCTCTTATGCAAAAGACATTTTTCAAGAACATTTTGACATGTGACAGCCTTGAAAGAGGAGGATCCATGGGTAGACACACTGAAATGACCAATAAATTGACCTTGATAGAGGAATAAGAAAGGCCATAGGATAGTAGCTCACACAAATTTTGTAAAACCAGTGAACAAGTAGCCCTGAATGGGTCCTGGTTACATTGTTGGCACTGACTAGAAAACGTTTTATATCTCCTAATATATCATGTTCAAGTGGCATGTTTTCTTGCTTCCATTGCTACCTGCTGCTTGTCCTCAGAAACAGGTGGCTAAACGAAATTAAGACCCTATCATCCAGGCAGTCAGTTGAAGATGAATTGATAATGGGTTGTATCAAATACCCTTTTTCTTGTGTGAGTATATCCATTCTGTGAAGAAGCTTGAGATAATGCTCCTGGGCATTTCTAAAAGAAGGGAGAACCATGGTTGCCTGGACTATAAGGGAGTCACCACAATGATCTTGGAGGATTTCTTTGGAATCTTCAGAAGTACCCTGGTTATTAGTGAAAAGGGTAGAAAGGGATGGAGTCCTGGAACAAAATTTTACTAGTTGTGGGAACCAATAAATTAACCTTGATAGAGGAATAAGAAAGGCCATAGGATAGTAATTCACACAAATGGTGTAAAACCGAAGAACAATTAGCCCTGAATGGGTGCTGGTTATGTTGTTGGCACCAATCTTCTATTTGCTAATATATCATTTTCTAGTCTTGCCTCCATTAGTACCTACTGCATGTCCTAAGAAAACAGGTGCCTAAAAGGAATTAAGACCCTATCATCCAGGCAGTCAATTGAAGATGAACTGATGTCAGGGTGTATCAAATACCCCTTTTCTTGTGTGAGTAGATGCATTCTGTGAGGAAGCTTGTGCTAATTTCCCCTGGGCATTTCTAAAAGAAGGGAGAACCATGGCTGCCTTGACTATAAGTTAGTTACCACAATGATCTTGGGGGATTCTTTTGGAATCTTCAGAATTATCGTAGGTATTAATGGAAAAGGTGGAAAGACATGAAGTCGAAGAGCAGAATTTTACCAGTTGATTGTTCAGAGAAGAGGCAAAGAGGTCTAATTGAGGAACTCCCCACAGATGGATCAAATCTTGAAAGACCTCCAGATCTAGTTTCCATTCATGAGGGTCTGCCCTGGTCCTACTCAGTTTGTCTGCCACACAGTTTTGCTCTGATGGAATGTAGGATGCCTGTAGAGTGAGATTGTGCTGTGCTGCTATAGCCCAAGTTAACATGGCTAGTCCACAAATGGGGTACGACCTAGTCCCTTCTTACTTGTTAATGTACTGCATCACCTCAGTCTTGTCTGTAACCACTTGAAGAGGTCCCAGGGACCAAAGATGGTTCAGAAAATTGAGTGCCTTGATGAGGATAACAATCTACTTGATATTTTGTTGTTTGCCTCTGTCCTTGGTGTTCCACATGCCCTGCACTTTTATCTCTCCTGAAACTGCTCCCCAAGCAAAGTCTAAAGCATCTGCGATGACTGACTGCTTAAGAGCAGGGATGGAGAAGGGGAGACCTTGTTTTAAGGATACCTGTTGTCTCCACCAAGTAATTTCTCTTCTGATAAAACCCAGAATTGGGATATGAAAAGATAAAGGGTGGTGATGCTAGAACCAAAGATATTTCAGATACCACTGTATCTTTCTCATGTGGAGTCTTGCCAAGGGTATTATGAGAATCATACATGACGTGAGACCCAAAATCCTGAGGGATTCCCTCACAGTGACTGAAGTCTGAGTGGAAAAACGTAGACACAGAGCTGAATAAACATATAGTTTTTTTTTCAGAAAGAAAACCTCTTTGAACTAAGGTATCTAGTTGACATCCCAGGAACACAATCCTGTGTGAGGAAGTCAAGAATGCCTTTTGAATGTTCTCTTGGAATTCCAGCTTTTGCAAGAGATCTCTCGCCCAAGAGAGAGAGAGAGAGAGAGATTCCTGACATTTTGGAAAAGACTCTGCAAAGATAAACAAGTCATCTAAATATGGAAAATGTGAATACCCTGCAGCCTGCAATAAGCTATAACTAGAGCTATACACTTTGGGAACACTCTTGTTCCAGTGGACATTCCAAAAGGTATGACAGAGAACTGTTAATGCGACCCATACGCACCAAACCTTAAGAAACACCTGACGTCTGGATGAATACGGATGTGATAATAAGCATCTTTTAAGTCTAGTGTTACCAGGAAAATTACAAGAGGAAGAAGAGGAACAGGTTGCGAAGTGACATCACTTTGAATTTGGGCACTATCATGAACATGTTTAGGAAAGAAAGATCCAGAACTGGTCTCCAAGAATTTTCTTTCTTTGGAATTAGGAGCCCCCTTGAATAAAGCTCCTTCCCCATCTGGGGAGGAAGAACTGGTTCTATCACTTCCTGGGACAGCATGTGATGAAGAACAGGAGGAAGCAAAACAGTCTGATCTGCAGGATGAGGAATGACCCCCTGGAAAGGAAGAATTTCCTCTAATTGCCATCTGCAAGCCTGATGAATGATTTTTGGAACCCATTTATCTGAGATAATTTATTTTCAAAGAGAAAAATGGAAATTCAGACTTTCTGGAAGAGAAGGAGAGCCAGAGTGGGAGGGGGTCACAAGGCCTCTTGAACAGCCATTCAGACTTGTTAGAGTGTCCTTGGTTTCAGGAGTTTTGAGACTTCTTTATGAAACCTCCTTGTCACTTCTTCTTAAATGTCTGCTTACCTTAATTCTGCTGAGACTGTTTACTATGTTTTTTGATGAAACTGGATGAAGAGAAAGAAAATCCCTTGGACAATTTGGAAAAGGAGGGCTGAAAAATCTTATTCCCTGGATCAGCTTGCCCCTTTCATCACACGTTTAAATAGCCTCAGCAGCAGAGGGCCCAAAGACTAAATCTCTGTCCAAGGTAGAATTAAAATCTCATTTTGAATATTTGAATATCATCTGGAAGGTTCTGACAATGCAACCAACAAACCTCATTAAAACCATACCAGTGGCTCTAGGCCTGGAAGAAGTATCAACAGAGTCATACGGTATACATACACTGCACACAATGAGTGGTGACCTGTGCAGTAGAAGAAAGTTATTTAAAGCAGGTTTGTCTTCACAAGAAGAAATTGTAGATAAAACATTCCTCATGCTTTCACAATCTGTCAGAATAAACTTTAACATATGAGCCTGACAGTTTAAGATTCTAAATTCAAGGTTGCAGAAGCATACACCTTTTATCTCATACCTATCAGTAATTTTTCCATCCTTATTAGAAGGAGGAGAATTGGAATTAATTAAGTGCTCAGCAGCAGTGGAGCCACGTAAGGCTAAAACTTATGGAATCAGTTTTGGGAATACTATATAAAAAATTAAAATACTGAGGAACTTTATACATTCTATTTGCCTTTTTAGGGACAGCTGACTAACTACCATGAAAATTGCAAGTAGGACCACACACATCTAAAGCAGACATGACAGGAGAAATGGGTGTAAGTTCTGGAAAATCCTTCTGTAACAACTCATAGTATTTTTTGAGGGACTAAGAAACCCAAGTGTTCTCCCACTATAAACATTTTAGCAATAATCTCAGAGAAAGAGAAACCTCCATAGGGAGAATCACGAGTCAGGGTTACCTTGTATGTCAGGCAAATATCACTTCTGATTCAGAAATTTGAGGACAAAACTCTGAATCCATCCCTGCATCTCCCTGTTCAGATTCAGAATCTTGAATCTCTTGGTAGCGTCCCTCTTTCTTTTACCAGAAATTGCTGTACAAGAAGGATCAATAGCCTGAATCAAACCCTGAGCCACTACCAGTAGACTTCTCCTATCCAAAGAAATTTGAGGAGGAGTAGATACATACTTGGCTTTCTGTTTCTTTTTAACAAGAAAAATGGGGCCATCCTTCTTATTCATGGCAGCCACTCCTTCCCCAGGGAAGGGCACAGCATTTTGACACAATAGGGAAACCTGCCCTGTTCCCTCTCCCCGGAATAACAACAGTGGTTCACCCTTACCCACTGAGGAGACCCCAACAGCTGCAGAAGAATTGGCTAACTCCTGGTCCATAGTGGTTGTAGGTGCTACGCCAGAGGGATCTGGGAAGAAAATGAGTGGTCTGAGGTACAACAAATGACCACAGCAAAGTCACCCACCTGTGGCTGAGGCAAATTGCTAACCTGCTTTGATGACAAAGGCAGTTTGCTTATCTTTTTCTTTTTCTTTTTCTTTTTGTGGCTGGAAGAAGAATTGAACACTGGAGTGACAACCTGTTCCATGATCAAGCCAAATATGGTGTCTTTATCCAGGGAAAAACCAAGCATCAATGCAAGTAAAACTACCAGTCGACAAAATTACTTTTTTTTCTTTTTTTGATGGAAAAAACACAATAAAAGCATGTTCGATCACTATGGCAGCCCCACAACCATATCTCTCAACTGTCCAGATTTTTGCTTCATATTTTTGGTCTGTTCTTCATAAATTGTGGGGTTTTCTGGCAAATCAATGAGGACTGAAGTCACTAAATAGTGAAATACATTTGAATTTCAGGCTTCATATCCTTCAAAATGCATTCTAACACAAATTCTGGTATTCTAGCAACTTTTTAAGTTTATAAGAATAATGCCTAAATCTGTTCTTATTTTTGGTCCTTTGCACCCCATTATTTCAGGCTTTGTCCAAATTTCTTGCACTAAGAAATTGAGAGGTATGCCCTTAATCTTACAATAAACACAATTTATCCACAAAAAATAGTTTATCAGTTAGGCAACACTACTTTTAAACTGAATAAAACACTGAGTGCTGCATTTAAAAGTACATTACAGTCTCGAGACAATCTGTTAAAACACACTTCTAGCTTTAAAATAACTTTCCTGAACAGGAAAGTACTAAAACATAAGTAAAAAATAAGAAAATGGAAGTTTTTCCCCCAAAGAGAACTTGTCTGCCCAGCTAAGGAAAGCACAAGCCGACCGTCGATACTCTAAAGTCTCAGAGCAGCGTGCTCTTCGGCAGCAGTAAAAGTCTGAAGGGCTTTGCACCCAAATTTGTCTTTTAGTCAGCTCAGCTTGAGCTGCCTGACAGTTTGGGTATGTGGAAGGTGTCCTGAAGCTTTGGAAGCTCGCTGGCTGTTATATCATTGACAGGATATAACCCCTTATAACTAAGGCTACTGCAGCAGTGGTCAATATGAAGGACATTACAAAGTACAGTTCACAAAGAAATATAAAACTAAAAGTGAATGTTTATCTCGAGTTTTCATCAGAATGGTTGCTCTGAGACAAGATCTGTCCATCACAGCTGTGGGTTCTGGGGTCTGGCCCTGCCTTTCACTCACTATCTGTGTCCTTCAACATCTGCATGGCTTTCCTTCGGATATTCTAGTTAAACTAAACTGATGTATATTGTACATGTAAAATAGTTGACTATTGCTTGGTTGTCAGCTGTTCTGTTTGCTGTGTTTGCTTTCTCTGCTATTGTACGATCTCTGAGTTATTATATTTAAGTAGCAGGGCATGTGTGGCTGCAATGGCTTTGCCTGCAAGGAAAAAAAAAACTTTTTTTAGAGTTTTACTCTCTGCTTTACTATCTGTTTTTTACTGTCTGTAATTTATGTTTTGATTATTTTTTTTATATATTTATAGACGCACACAAGTGCGTATAAGCAGGAAGGCACATATCCCTGATGTTATGGCCTGGTTCATGGTTGAAAAGGATCCTAGATGTACCAGTTCAATTACACTCTATGCAATTTTAAAATAACACAGTGAAGTCACATACATAAACAGGCAATTTGCCCTCAAAATTGTGCGTCAAAAATGTGACAAAATATTTTTTCACTAGGGTACCAAAAGATATTTGAACATCGCTCTCAGCCTGTCTGACCTGTATATAAGATGCAGTTTTACTGCATAATATCTACATGGTAAATAACAGTGTAAAATAAATTAGCACAGAACAGTAACGACAACAATCACTCAATTAGTCCTATTAACATAAAAAAAAACATGGGACAGACAGATGAATTAATAGCAACAGATAACAATGAATGCAAGTAAAAAACATAACTGTGCTTGAATTTGTTAAAGTAGCTTGTCAGCTGGCCTTGCCTGTCACTTAATTGGTATATGTGAAAACTAGTTCTTTTAATACATGAATATAAAGGGGCTGTGTAACATCAAAACAGAAGCATCACACGAGTCCAGACAATATTATTTGTTTCACCTTGTGTGCTTTGTTGTCTACTTGTGTGTTAAACAATGTGTTGCAGTTAAGCATCACAACTTCTCTTCAGTACAATACAACCTGATATGTATCAAAAGTGTTCAGTAAAGCTAGCTCTACCGCCATGAATGTTTCATTTATAAACTGAGATCCCTAATCTGTACGACTTGCGGAGCAGATGGCAAGCACTTCTTTAATGCTAAGTTCTTTATAGGGTGGGGGATGGGTCACAGGATTTTACATAGAAACAGATTGCATGCACAGATGCCAGGAACAATCACAGACCAGCTGTGTCACTGTAATAACAGGCCTTGTCTGCTAATGCAATATTGCACGCATTGATGTGAGACTGCGGTCTGCTGGTCTTCCAGTATTTCCACAGGTGTCAGAGTTAACTGTTATGAGCTTTGAAACCTAAGAGAAGCCCTTAATGGTCATATTTTTTAAAATGTGCCAACTTTCCATCTGGAGTCTGAGGTATGTAAGATAGTGGGATCCATTTCAGGTTTGTGTGTGCTTGGACAAGCCTGAGGTACTGAATGAAGTAGTGGACAGTACACAGCTGCAGTTTAAAGCAGCCAGTCCAGTACCACAAAGGCATTCGATCATAAGCAGTGTTAAGGCAAGTCAGATTTTGAATCGTCCTTCTTCAACAGATAACTTGATTGAGAAAAGTATAAAGTGAGTGAGACAGAGAGGAAAAGCGATGAGAAGTGTAAGCAAACAGATAATGCACCTTACAGCTTATTTTGTTGCTTATGGTTCAAAAGTTTTTGATGTGAAATGCTGGAACATAAGTGACACTCCATCCTTGTACCAGGATCCTACAGCTTTACACGTTCCTCTATTTTCAGACTTTATTATTCCTCTGATTACAGTGGGATTGTGCAATGCTAAACGGCAAAAAATCAAGTCATAATTTCACATAATGTAAATGTACGATACGTTAAAATATCTATGGATTATACATGGCCCTCTATTGAAATGCTGGCACTCGAAACACCTAAGGCTGAAAAGCTGAAAAAAAAAGACTGAAACCCTAGGCAAAGATAGACTCTTGAAGATTGCTCTTCTCCTTTTTTGAGGAGGTAACCCCCCCCCCCTGCACTCCCCCCTGATGTGGGGGCAAGCCCCCACCCCAACTTAGTATAGGTAAGGACATTTTTTTGGCCATTTAGTCTTCATGTTTCATAGGTTCATAGGGTCATAGGGGTATACTAGGCTAACGACCACTAGGGTCTTTATAACTCTAGTGCTGCAAACCGAATGTGACCCACAAATTTGATTTATATAGGTGGTGACTTACTAACTGCCTCTGTCCATCAGAGACATAGGTGGCAGACCAGTGGTGAATTTCCAATTAACCATCCATTGGTCCAATTTGTACTTAAATAGGGTTAGGGAGGAACCCTGCTTCATATGGACGGGGAGCCCATTCCAAGGAATTCTCGGAGAAATATCTCTCTAACATGTTCTATTTATGCCGCAAGCAAAATTTAGGTCTTTTGATCTAGTAGTTGTGATGCAGCTTATTTTGTGGATGTTCAACAGGTTCATCACTACTGTGTCCGGGGATACCTTGTGTGCAGGCAAAGATCCCTTCTCAGAAGTCTGTATGATACTGAGGAAAGAGACTTGGCTTTGAGGCAGTCAGCAGAAGATATTGTGTTAACTCCCTGCATTCTTTTTGTAAGGAACCTTTGTGAACATTCTATTTGCTGCATGTGTCTGGTCAGGTACATGCTGAAGGGGGCATTATAGTCTATGATGGGTTTTCTTATCTTGGAGGATACAATGATTGCTCCCGATTTGCAATCATCTGTGAACGTGGTCAGCCAGAGGCCTTCAACATTGGCTTTGACCTCTGAGAAGTAGATGCTAAAGAGGAGCAGGCCCAGCACAGAACCCTGAGAGATTCCAGTGATGACCAGCTTCTTTGTTGAGGTGGCCTCACTGTCCCTAACCTCTTGGGCCCTACCCATAAACCAGCTTGCTAGCCAGCATATGATAAAGGGGTTTATGTCTTGTTCTGTAAGTTTGCTGACAATATCCAAGTGGGGTATTATATCAAATGCTTTAGGCAGATCTAAGTAGGTAGAATGCACTTTTTTCCCCACATCCAATCCACCTTTTCAAAAAAGTCCACCAGGTTTGGTAAGCATGACATTCCAATCGAAAATAGCAACAGTACCAAAAATAAAACACAGCACCACGGATCTATAAAGGCTGTCTTCTTGCTTCAAAAACTCCACCAATAATTCCAGGAACCATCGAAAAACAAGAGTAGCAAAATATGAACTTTATTCCATAACAAAAATAAAACAGGATTGAGCGCTGTTGTCTCCGTACTGGAGACCTCTTCAGAATCAAAAAAAGCAGTCAATGGCATTCTTTTATATCATAGCCAATAACAATGATTAATGTGCTTTGCATAATTGATTGATAATTAATTAATTAACTATCCGCCATTCCTTTAAAGTGCTATAACAACCTGTATTGAATGTTGGTATAAATCTCTTCATACATAGGTATATTCCTAGAATAAAATGTACAATACATAAATATAAACATATATAAAAATATGGATATATATAATACAATACATGAACTAGAACTAATCTAGAAAATATATATATTTATGTATATATATATATATATATATATATATATATATATATATATATAACCATATATTCTGATGAAAAATGTATATAATAGGATGTAAAAAATGTGTATAAATATGTAAAGTCTAAATATAAAAAATATATATAAATATATACATGTAAAATACATTGGTATACATATAAAAGGAATATATACAACCCTAACTGTATAGTAACAGCCTGCTAGTAGATGTACTTACAATAAGATTATGTATGTTTGTATGGTTTCCTAGGGTCCTGGGATAACAATTTTAATGCTGGTAATATAGAAATATTGTCATTAAGACCCTTTCCACTACATGCATCTAGTTTTAATTGCCACATCATTTCCCTATATGTCAATCTAGTTTCCCAGTCACCTCCTCTTTCTAAAGGTTCCACTATCTCTAATACCCAGAATTTATTCGCTTCCATACAGACTAATGAATGCCTATATAGTGCATTATTTTCATTTTTGCGATTGATGTCCCTGATGTGTTCATAAATTTGTTTCCTTAGGTGTCTTTCGGTCTTCCCAATGTAATAACACCAACAGGATTTGCAGTAGGCCAGGTATACAACTCCTTTTGTGTAACAGCTACTGTATTTTGTAGCTTTCAGGGTTGTTCTAACACTGGGTAACTTCACTATCTTTTCATCAGCTATAAAGGAACATTGGGGACATCTCCCACATCTAAAAGTAAATTTTTTGTTATTAGTAGCATAACCGTAACTATTATTCAAATACTGTTCCTTCCCTTTTTCTAAGATATTTTTCAAATTGAAATTCCTTCTGTAACTATAAGTCAGAGTATTCTGAAATACTGTCACTCTTGTGGGCATAGATCCACCTCCATAGGTATCACAAGGGATAAGAAACTAAGAGTAATGCTACTCAACGCCAGAAGTCTAAACCACAAGATGCACGCACTCGAAACTCTCCTTAGCATGGAGAACATCGATATCTGTGCAGTAACAGAAACCTGGTTCAGGGCTCCCGAGAGCACCCCAGCACTACCAGGTTATACCTCATACCATGCTTTTCGGCCCCAAAACTTGGACCGAACCACAAAAGGAGGGGGAGTATCGATATTCATCAAAGATACCCACACCTCCAGGTTGGTGGCAAAGCACGAAGCATCAGAGACTATCCATGTGCAACTAACAGTGGGTAAAACTGCCTTCCAGTTTATAGCATGCTACAGACCACCCTCCCAAACCCAGGAACCCCACTCGGCCTTCCTGAGAACACTGGAAAATATGAAGGTCTCTCCAAACACCATTATATTGGGCGACTTCAACTACCCAAACATAGACTGGGAGCATTACTCTAGCTCCAACACCCTAGCCCAAAGGTTCCTAGAATTTATAAACTCAAATGCTATGGAACAACTTGTTACCACTCCCACAAGAGGGGAAAACATACTGGACCTGATCATCACCAACATGGGGACTCTATGCTCCAGACCAGAAGTGTATCCCTCACTGGTAAGATCAGACCATAAACTAATCTCACTGGATATTCACATCCTGACCCCACCCCCTGCCCAGAAAACCACAGTGAAAAACTTCTCTAAAGCAAATTTCACACTCCTCAAAACCGAGGTGGAATCCTTCAAAGCCCCCAGGCCTGTGGAAAATACGGCCCAGACGGCAGAATCCTTTATAAACGCATTCTATGAACACCTTCAGGAATGCATGGATCATGCGATCCCAAATAAAACCAAGACCCAATCCTCCAAAGGCAGACGTCCTGTCTGGTGGACCCCAGCCATAAACAAACTATACAATAGAAGGAGGAAGCTACTAAATGATAGAGCAAAATCCCAAAAAGGGAAGGCATCACTGATCAGTATTAGCAAAAAACTACGGGCACACATAAAATTGTCTAAGGTCAGCTTCGAGAGAAAAATTGCACAGGACACTAAGTATAATCACAAGGCTTTCTTTAGTTATGTTAGGAACCTGGGTGGTAATTCCCAGATATGCTCAGAATTAGTCCAAAATGACAAAAAATACACCGAACCCACAGACATTGCCAACATCCTAGCTGACAGGTTCAGTGCAAACTTCTCCCCCCCCCCACCAAAAGGGCAAATATCTATCCCAGCAGAGTGCTGCCCCCCTGACATCTCGATGCTCAGGTAAGAGCCGCCCTCTCCAAAGCAAAAAACACAGCATCAATGGGACCAGATGGTGTCCCGGGCTGCATCCTACATGAACTCCAAGAAGAGCTAAACCCAAACATAAAACTACTGTTCAATCTCAGCCTTACTACAGGATATGTGCCCAAAGAGTGGCGTACAGCAACAGTGGTCCCTCTCCATAAAGGTGGGGCCTCAACGGATCCTGGAAACTATCGCCCCATAAGCCTGACTAGCTTGGTCTGCAAAGCTATGGAAAGGATCATCATGGACCTCATAAATAAAGATATTGGGGACCTACAAACACTGGATCCTACCCAGTTCGGCTTTGTTAAGGGCAGATCCTGCCTCTTAAACCTGGTTGATTTCTTTGAAACAGTCACCAAGGCCATTGACGAGGGGAAGGTGGTCCACACAGCCTACCTGGACCTCGCAAAAGCCTTCGATACAATACCCACTCGGGCATTATAGATAAGCTCACCAGCTTAAATATAAACCCCTATGTCACTAGATGGATGGCAAACTGGCTCAAGGACAGAACCCACATGGTTAGAATTGCTGGAGCCATGTCAGACTCCAAACCAGTTACAAGTGGTGTCCCACAAGGCTCAGTCCTGGGACCTCTCTTGTTCGGTATATATTTCTCTGAGGTACAGGCCAACACGGAAGGACTGTGGCTGACCAAGTTCGCAGATGACTGCAAACTGGAGCCATAATCAACTCTCCAGCCGACACAAGCATCCTCCAAAAGGGCCTCATAGAAACAAACAACTGGTGCCAGAGCCATGGCCTCAAGCTAAATGCCAAAAAGTGTATAGTCATCCCTTTGGCAAAAACAAAGTGCCCACAAATTACCACATAGGTGGTAATCCATTAAGTACAGAAGAAGTAATTAGGGACCTGGGGACCCAAGTTGATAGCAATCTCTCATTTGACAACCACGTGGCCAAAGTGGTTAGAAAAACATTTTATATAGCCCACCTAATCATGAAGGGATTCACATCTAGATCAGGGGAGGTCATCGTGCCTCTTTACTCATCCCTCATCAGGCCCATAATTGAGTACAATGCCCCTTTTGGGATGTACCTTACCAGACACCTGCAGCAACTGGAAAGACCCCAAAAGTACCTCACCAAGAGGATCAAAGGGCTCAAACAGATGCCATATGCTGCCCGGTTAAAGAAACTCCAGCTCTACTCAGTGGCATACCACCTGTTCAGAGGCGATCTGTGCCTGACGTATAAAGCCATGTCCAACCCGGAATTAATGGACATGCTGCACCTCAGAAAATCCAAATCCCATCGAGCTACACGCTCGAGAGATTTGAACCTCAGCACTGAAATAAATAGGACATGCTGGAGGGACAGATTCATAACCCAGAGGCTCCCTTCACTCTGGAATAAAATCCCAGTCCAGGTTAGGCAGAGTCCCTCATTGACTCTCTTCAAGAGGAATCTTGATGAGTGGATGGGAGATCGTAGGTTTACCCCGGGTATCACTTTTGTGTCACTGTTAGACAGAGGCACAGTATACTAACCTCGAAAAAGGGCATAGCAAAATAAATTTAAAATGGGTGGCGAAAGCCAAACACATTCTGGCTAGGCTTATAAATGCCCTAGGGCAGATAGCCTAGTATGAACCTATGAACCTAAACATATCCCAAGTATCATTTATACACTTTTTAAGCCATCCAATATTTTGGTGGTATGTTAAAGTCAAATATGGGATTGTTTTAGTGTCATTTAGTTTGTTTCCAACATTTGTAATACCCACAGTTTCCCCCAGATGGTAATCAAACCCAAGTAAAGGTGGGTAGTTGGTTTCTCTTCTTTCTATTACAAATTTTTTAATGGTCTGTGTTAAAGCTACCGGGTATCCCCTTTCGTGGAACATATTTTCTAAAATGTCTATTTCCTTTAAAAAAACTTCTTGTTCTGTTGTGATCCTAGACACACGAATCATTTGCCCTTTGACAATGTTCTTTTTCAAATGAATAGGATGGTCACTCTCATAGTGTAAATAAGCATTGGAAAAGTTCTTTTTCCTATAAATTGTAGATTTATATCTTTTAGCTACTTCATCCTTATAAATAGTTACATCAAGGTAATGTGTTGTATCTTTGTAAATTTCATGGGTAAACCTAAGAAATGAGGTGCTGTTATTAATATATTCAATAAACTCACTAATGGTAATTTCTGGTCCTGTCCACAAAATAAATATGTCGTCCGAAAACCAATAATACCCGTGAATATATTGATAAAAGTCAGATGCAAAAATATACTGTCTTTCCCAGTGTAGCATGATAATGTTAGCATACATGGGGGCACATGCTGCCCCCATAGCTACACCTTCGGTCTGATGGTAATATTCGCCTTGAAAGAATATATAATTATTTCTTAATACCAACTCCATATTTTCTAAGATTATTCTAAATTCATCTGGTTGCAAAAAGTCCAGTTCAGTTAATATCTTTTCAAACCATTCCAACCCTATAGAATGGGGTATAACAGTAAATAGATCCTTGACAACAATTGTGATGAAGTAAACGTTCTCCTTGTATGTCAAACTTCCAATCTTTTTCAGGAAGTCCCAAGAATCTACCAATAAATGGTAATATTTAGAGTGGTACCCCTTTAATTTGGTGTCTATATACATGGCTAAAGGTTGTGTCTTGGAACATTGGGATGACACAATGGGCCTCATTGGAGGGTCATGTACACATTTGTGGGTTTTAGGAATACCAAAAATAGCTGGAATTACTGGCTTCCTTACCTTCAGATAATTATGTAAATCCATATCAATGAGCCCCTGTAACAAGTTGTCGTCTAAAATGTAATCAATCTTTTGGTATGAAATGTTAAGTTCATTCTTAGAGACAAGGGTGTAACTATTGGTGTTGTTTAAAATATCAAGCATTTTTCTGGTGTAGTCCCATTGGTCCATTAGAAGCATACCCCCACCCTTGTCAGGTTTCATAACTCGAACTTTTTCATTACTACTGAGCTCATATACAAGTTTGGTTTCATCCCCTGTTAAATTACTTACATTCTTCTTGGTATTATAATAATAGTTATTCCTAATTTGTTTAATAAGAACATTCTCGAAATTTAAAATATCATGCTGTAATGGTGGGTTGTACATACTCCGTTTTCTTAAAATTCCTTGTCCAACAGATAATTCTGTGTCTTTAAAAATAACCGTAAAATTTAACTTCCTACTAAATAACTTAACATCTAACAAAATACTCTCAATACTGGGTGTCCTATATGGTACAAAGGTAAATCCTTTAGTAAACAGGTGAAAAAAAGTCTCATTAATCTCCATGTCAGTATAATTAAAAATATTAAAACTGTTAAGGGAATGTATTACAGAGCCCGTCTCATTTTCAATGTGTGTATTCACAGGAGAAGAATTCTCAAACACCATCAAACTACTTCTCAATTCTGTTTGTGCATTCCCCTGTTGTAGAATCGATAATCCCCCGCCACCTGTGCATATGACTGTTGTTGGGGGGCTCGTTTCTTTAACCTCTCTGATCACCTCGGCCCTGCATCTTCTAAAGGGATGTATTCTTCTCTATTGTAGTTATTCTCCTGATAATCATTGATATTATCATCAAATATTCTGTCATTGTCATATTTATTGCATGTATCCCTATATTCTACCTGTTCAGTTCTAGACAAATTGTCTAGATTCGTGGTATAACCTGTGTATGGTCTATGGTAGCATGACATTCCTCTGACAAAGCCAAACTGGAATGGCTCCAGCATCTGGAGGTCTATGTCCTTGTTGATAATTTCCATGATAATTCTTTCCATGGCTTTGCACATAAGACTAGTTAGACTAATGGTATGTAGTTTCCAAAATCTGTTGAAGGTCCTCCCTTATGAAGGGGGTGAGTGACTGTCACAGTCCTCCATTCTTGTAGCACAGGCACAAAGCCTGTTTTAATGCTATAGTTAAATGGTG
>NC_056746.1:1239141291-1239181291 GCF_019279795.1 Protopterus annectens
CCATGGAACATATTATCATGGAACTTATAAGCAAAGACATTGGCAACCTTCAAACACTGGACCCCACCCAGTTTGGGTTCGTGAAGGGCCGATCTTGTCTCCTGAACCTGACTGACTTCTTCAAATCAGTCTCCAGAGTCGTGGATGAGGGTAAAGCGGTCCACGCAGCCTATCTGGACCTCGCCAAGACCTTTGACAACATCTCCCATTCTGGAATCATAGACGGACTTACTAAGCTGGGCATTAATCCCTACATCACTCAATGGGTTGCCAACTGGCTTACTGACAGAAACCACACTGTAAAAGTAGTTGACTCCAAATCCAGCTCCAGACAAATGACAAGTGGAGTACCTCAGGGTTCAGTCCTGAGACCCCTCTTGTTTGGCATCTACTTCTCTGAAGTACAGGCCAACACTAAGGGACTCTGGCTAACAAAGTTCGCAGATGACTGCAAACTGGGAGCCATTATTGAATCCCCAAATGATGTGGATACTCTACAAAAGGGCCTTACAGAAACAGATGCTTGGTGCCAGGGCCATGGGCTCAAGCTCAATGCCAAGAAATGTATAGATCTGAAGTAGGATATTCATTTGTCTGCAACCTGTGGGTTATGGATCCGATATCGGATCCGAACCGGCATGGTTTTCCAGCTATGGATCCAAGCTCTCAGCTCCTCCCCTCACCCATAATGCCCTGCTCTACCCTCATGACCCCAGATCTCGTTTGCCGCGCTGGTGACTGGATTTGTATTCATAGCTCTCAGCTAAGTGGTCATTTATTACTTGTTAAAACAGAAAATTTAAAGTTTTTTGTTTATTTCTGTGTGAAAGTTTAGGTTTCCCTCTTTGATAGTTTTATATTGAGTTAAATTAAGTAATTTTTTTTCCCTCCCCTCGCTGTTGCGTTGAGTGTGTGTGTTGGGCCTGTGTGTCTTTTTGTTTAAGTTACTTTTAGTAGCTTTATAGATTATGGCTGATCAGCCTAAATCTATTTTCTCGAAATGCTCCGAGTGTGGCCATAAGCTCTCACCGGCTGATGGCCACACTCGGTGTGTTAAGTGTCTCGGGGTTGAACACCTCACATCTGATTGTTCCATTTGTGCAAGGTTCAACCCCAGGGCACTGAGGGAGCGGAGGCCCAAGCTTGTCTTGGCGGGTCTTTTACCACCAGACTCGGCTCCGGCCTCCGCTCCTTCGGGAACAACTGTGGCTACGGTTGTTCCCCCTGTGGCACCCCCTCCTGCTCCTGGGACTCAACCTCCCGTTTCTGGAGAGGAGAGGGATGCTAGAACAAAGGACCGGAGGGAGATGCACCACAAGCGGCGGGCCGAGACCTCTGTTTCGGCCCCGCCAGCCAAGCGGGCTTCTCCCGGCTCCGTTGGCTCGGTCTCCTCCTTCTCGGCTCCGGTCCCCTGTGTGCTTTTCACCGGGTCCTGAGGAGGAGGAGACCCGATCTCCGTCGAGGCTATCGAGGAGGCACTCCAGGCCTACCTCGGTAGCCTCGTCGAGATCTACACATAGCCTTTCTGATGCTGATCTGGACCGGATGATGAGAAGGTTCATCCAGGCCCATATGCAGATGGGAGTGCTCTTGCCTCCCCTCTGGGGAGCTCAACACCCTTTTAAGCCTATTGCTCCTTCTCCGACCCGCTATCCGGGCTCGGAGCAGCTGGAGCCGAGCAGCCGAGCGGGGTGGGTCGGCGCCGTTAGTACTTGGTACTTCGGTTCCGACCCTGCCCTCGAGTGTGTCGGATCCGTCCTCTCGGAGCCTGGTTCCGCGCCTCGTATCCGGGGATCAGTGCTCGCCGGCGCCGTCTGTGTCGGAGCGTACTGTCGCCGGATCCGGCGCCGTGCCGGCTCCGGTCCACTCTTCGGATCCGAGGGCGAGCCGATTGTCGGATCCTTTGGTCGAGGTCGGCTCCCCTTCGGCTTTTGATGTAGTGGAGAGGGCTCTGTTGAGGGTCTCCGGAGCCCCGGCACTTGTTCCGGCTCCGTCCAGCGCTCCCTCTGCACTGGGCCAGGCTTCCACCATCCGGCCCCTGGGACAGCCCGTTTCTGTGCCCCAAGTTGCTCCTATGGAACAAATTGCTGCTTGCGAGGACTCCTCTGACAGCCCCCCAGAAGAGGTCCCTCGCAAGCATACGTGCAAAAGGAGGCACATTGACTCCCGAGTCTCTCACAGAAGACACGGACTTGGAGGAAGGGAAGGCTCCCACGGTCACCCCGAGGATGTCTCCTTTGGAGCCGTCATGGCAATGTTCCGTATAAGGGGGTGGTCTGCCGCCAAGTCTTCCTCGGACGAGTCCGTGTTCTTGGAGGCATTTGAAACGGGCCCGTCTACCTCTTGGGTGTCCCCCCCTGCCGACCCCCTGGTGGACCTTATTACCACCAGGGCGTGGAAGGAACCGGACACCGTGGAGCCAATTCCCAAGAGACCGGATAGGATCCTTAGTCCGCCATCCGACCGGGCCCATTGGAGTAAGGGGCCTCCGGTAGATGCCATGTTGACGGCGGCGGCCACAAAGAGGGAACTGGCTCAGGAGAGTCCCTCAGTCCACCCACCGAGCAAGGAGTCTCGGATGATGGACCGCTTGGGGAAGCGGATGTTCAGTTCGGCGACCTTCTCGGTAAGGGCGCTGAACTATTTGGCACATGTCATTAGGATGCAGCGAGATCTTATTAAGGAATACGCTGCATCCCCCCCGAGTCCATTTCGGAGGAGGACAGAGTTCTGCACTCCACCCGTATGGCCACTCTTAGGTCAGTTACAAATACTTCTATGCGGCTACTCTCCCATGCAGCGGAAGGCGCCGCTAGAGCTGCGGGGACAGGACTGGTCACTAGACGTCAGGCCTGGCTCCGTCACTGCGATTTTTCTGAGCCCTTCAAAGCGTCGTTAACGCCTTTGATGGTTCTGCTCTGTTTGGCAAGACCGTTCGCGAGATGTTGACCCAGAGCGAAAAGGACGGGAAGACGCTGTCTGCCGTCGGAATCCGCTTCTCTGCACCCCAGAGGCCCTATTCTAGGAACCAAAAGGGTCAGAAGAAGATGTGGTTCCGGAAGTCGCAGCAGTCCCAGCCTGCTCAGGACAACCAGTCCTTCCGTGGCAGAGGAGGACAGGGAGGACGCCGCCCTAGAGGCAGAGGGGCTCCCAGAAACTTCGGGTCCAGGGAACCTTTCTCTGAACGGCCCGCGCAGCAACCCTGAGGGGTTGCCTGACTGCTCTACTCTGGAGGCAGTCGGGGGACGTTTTTCGGGGCACCTAGCGGCATGGGAGTCCATAACATCGGACCGCTGGGTTCTCCAAATCATATCCAGAGGATATCGCATTCCTTTCCTTCACCTTCCAAAGTTGAAGTCCCTCCCAGACGTCCCACCCGGTCAACGGGAGGCCGCTTTGGCAGAAATTGGCCATCTGCTAAAGAAAGGAGCCATCCAGCCCGTTCCCCCAGACCAGATCGGATCAGGGTTCTACTCCAGGTTCTTTTTAGTGCCAAAAAAGACGGGGAACTAAGACCAATCCTAGACCTCTCTCTCTTGAATCTGGCAGTCCCCAAAGAAAAATTCGAATGGTCACTCTGCAATCTATTCTCCCCTTCTGGGAGAAAATCACTGGATGTGCTCGATAGACCTCAAGGACGCGTACTACCACATCCTGATGGACAGGCGCCCAGGAGGTTTCTCCGCTTCGGCTGGGAGCCAGTCACTACCAGTTCGGGTCCTTCCCTTTGGTCTCACCACAGCCCCAGGGTGTTCACCAAAGTATTAGCAGTGGTAGCGGCCCACCTGAGGCTTCAGGGGTGCAGGTCTTTCCCTACCTGGACGACTGGCTTCTTACCGCCCAACAAGGCATCTACTTCTATTGGCGAGACTCCTTTCTCCATCTTGCTCCCTTTCTGGGCATCACAATAAATACAAAGAAATCCAACCTGGCCCACACAGCTCTTAGATTTTATAGGGGCCAGGCTAGACACAAGGAGTTTACGAGCCTTCCTCACTGCGGACAGAGTTCTAAATCTGCAGCTCCAGGTGCGGGCCATTCTCCATTCAAGTTCTGTTCCGCCGGAGTTGGTCCTGAGGGCTCTAGGGTCCATGGCATCGGCTATAGCACTTCTTCCTCTTGCCACGCTCAATATCGCATTCTACAGTGGACGCTCTTAGTACAGTGGTCATACCTTGCTCTCCCCATGCATCATCCCATAGCGATCAGCAAGGCTTGCAAGCGGTCCCTCTTGTGGTGGCTCCACTCCGCGGATCTGCACAAAGGCCGCCCATTTTGTGCTTCTCCCCTCTCGCCACGGTGACCACGGACGCCTCCCGCCTCGGGTGGGGGCACTTTGGGCCGGACCGTCCAAGGCACGTGGAACGATTCAGAGACCTTACTGCATATCAATGTTCTAGAGATGAGAGCAGTGCTCTTAGCGTTGCTAGCACTTCAGGACTTTCTTCCCTTGGGAACAATTGCAATTCAATCGGACAACATGTCTGTTGTCTGGTACATCAACAAGCAAGGGGGAACAAGGTCTTACCCTCTTTGTCGAGAGGCCATGAGAGTTTGGGAATGGGCAATCTCCACCAATCGCTTTCTAATAGCAACGCACATTCCGGGTCGGTCCAACATCCTAGCGGACAAGCTCAGTCGCACCATTCTGACCCCTTATGAGTGGTCTCTCAATTGTCAAGTAGCGGAACGCATATTCGCACGGTGGGGAACCCCTTCATGTGATCTTTTTGCTTCTCCCTCAAACACCAAGTGCGACAGTTTTTTCGCTCTAATACCTCCTCCCGGAGGTACCCCAAGAGACGCTCTGGTGCATGCTTGGCCACCCGGTCTTCTGTATGCCTATCCACCCTTGCCTCTGATGCTCCAAGTTCTTCAGAAAGCCTCTCGGGTGGGTTGCAGAATGATTCTCATTGCTCCATTCTGGCCTCGACAGATCTGGTTCCCCTTCCTAAGGTCTCACTCGGTGAATCCTCCTTGGATTCTAGATCCCATCCCGGATCTGATATCCCATCCATCCTGCATTCCTCCTCCGAATCTGGACAACCTGAAGCTGACCGCTTGGCTGCTCCAGTTCCACTCTTGATAAGGACTCCCGGTATTTCATCAACGGTTAAGGCAATTTTGGTGGCAGCTCATAAACCATCCACTAGAAAGGTTTACCGAAGCAAGTGGAAACGTTTCTCTTTGTGGGCAGAGCGGCAAGGCCTGAATCCCTTCACGGTTCCTCTTCCTTTAGTGCTTGACTTTCTAACCACTCTCTTTAACGATGGTGCCAGCAGTTCCACAGTCAAAGTACAACTGGCGGCAATTTCTCACTATCACATTGGCCATGACTCTAATCCTCTTATGTCAGCCAAATTGTGTAAAATTTTTCTTAAAGGTACTTTTCTTCTCAGGCCCCCTATAAAACAAGCAGTTCCTCCTTGGGACCTCTCTTTGGTTCTACAGGCCTTGACCGCCCCCCCTTTCGAGCCAGCGGCTACGGTGGATCTCAAATTCTTGTCCTACAAGACAGCCTTTTTGGTAGCCATTACATCGGCCAAGAGAGTGTCTGAACTTCAAGCATTATCAGCTAAACCTCCTTACTTGGTATTTCATCCGGACCGTGTCTCCCTCAGGACCAACCCGTCCTTTCTTCCTAAAATCGCTTCTGAAGCAAACATCAATCAGTCCATTAACCTCCCTGTTTTCTTCCTAAATATGAAAACAAAGGTGAATATAAGCTACATTCACTAGATGTTCACAGGCAACTTAGATTTTATCTGAACAGGACAGCTGGTCATAGGCAATCAGACCAGCTGTTTATTTCCTTTGCAAAATTCAATTTGGGCAAGCCAATCTCTAAAGTTTCTCTGTCCCGCTGGATTTCACAGTGCATTTTATTGGCTTATCAAGCTTCAGGAAGGCCCGCACCGGAGGGTGTTCATGCCCATTCAACCCGGTCAGTATCTACCTCGGCAGCCTTCAAGGCTAGGATTCCTCTAGATGATATTTGTGCAGCAGCCACGTGGGCTTCATCTCATACGTTTATTTCCCACTATAAGTTGGATCTTGCATCTAGGGGTAGAGCATCCTTTGGCTCCGCGGTGCATCGGAATATCCTTCCATGATGGCCGCCCAAGATTCAGGTAGCTGGGGACTCTGTCCCACAGGTTGCAGACAAATGAATATCCTACTTCAGATTTAGAAGTTATGTACTCACCATAACGTTCCATCTGAGTAGGTGTATTCATTTGTCTGCAACCATCCCGCCCTCCTATCCCCCTGGCCTTTCAGTTTCCTGCATATTCTATGTTACCCTTTTTAGGGTGTTGTTGCTTTGGCAAACTCGATCTGAGGTCATGAGGGTAGAGCAGGGCATTATGGGTGAGGGGAGGAGCTGAGAGCTTGGATCCATAGCTGGAAAACCATGCCGGTTCGGATCCGATATCGGATCCGTAACCCACAGGTTGCAGACAAATGAATACACCTACTCAGATGGAACGTTATGGTGAGTACATAACTTCTAATTATCCCCTTTGGGAAAAAAACATGTACCCGTGAATTACCACATAGGTGGCAGTACACTAAACACCGAAAGTGTGATAAGAGACTTAGATACACAGGTGGACAGTGGACTCCCCTTCAATAACCACATCGCCTCAACAGTCAGGGAATCTCTCTAAGTGACCCCTCATCACTAAGGGCTTTTCATCCACAAAAAAGGAGGTCATTGTCCCATTGTACTCATCCCTCATTAGACCCATTATAGAATACAACACCCTGTTTGGTATGTACCTCTCAAGACATCTGCAACAACTGGAAAGGCCGCATAAATACCTCACTAAAAGAATCACAGGCCTAAAGCAGATGCCTTATGCTGATGGCCTTAAAAAACTCCAGTTATACTCTGTCGCATATCTTCTACTCAGAGATGATCTCTGCTTAACATACAAGGCCATGTCAAACCCAGAGCTGTTGGACATGCTACATTTAAAGAAATCCCAATGCCTCAGAGCCACACACTCCAGGGATCTAAACCTTGTCATCACAATAAACAAAACATGCTGGAGGGATAGGTTCTTGACCCAGAGACTCCCCAAACTCTGGAATAGACTGCCCATACATGTCAAGCAGGACGCCTCTTTGGCCCTCTTCAAAAGGAACCTTGACGATTGGATGGAAGCAAGGAAATTCACCCTGGGGATCATGTCAGTCACCCTGCTAGATAGAGGTCCAGGGAAGTAAATAGTATGGGAAGAAATAGCCAGGGAATTGTTATGGCTAGGCTTGTATAGGCCCTAGGGTCGATAGCTTAGTACCAACCTATGAACCTATGAATCATTATGTCTGTTAGATTTAGAATCCTACATCATTCAGAAGGACTAACAATAGTTTTGTCACCAGACGTAAATTCTTTCATTATGCAGATAAGAATGTATTTAATGTGCTTAGGATAGAGAAGTTAATGTGTGACAAGGTCTAGAAATTTAGAGAAAGTTACATAAGTTGGGAGTAGATAGAGGTGTGCAGTTAGGGTTGATAAGCTGTGTAAGGGGGGTGGGTAAAGAGGCAGGTCCATTGGCTTAACAGGTATTCTTTAGTGGCTAGCTTGAATTGACTAAGTTGATTGAGTGACCTGATCTCTAGTGGGAGTTTGTTCCAGGCCTTGGAAGTATTATAGTTATAGAGAATACATCCTTTCTTAGTTTTAGCTTTGTGGATTTGTAGCAGATCTAAGTTAGAGATCCGGAGGGATCTAGCAGGTGAATAATGGGAGTTGACAGATGATACAGAAGGACAGTAAGAAGGCTGCTAAAAGATAGAGTAGATGATTTGCAGTTGAGGCAGAAGAAGCTGGTGAGATAGTTCAAGCCACTTAAGGTGTCTGAGTAAGAGACAGTGATGTGACTTGTAAGTTTGAAGGGCTGCAAATTTGGCTATCTTGTTGTAGGTAGATTCAAGTTTGGCAAAGAGTGTGGAGTTGAGGCAAGTAAGAATTTGAGAGCCATATAATAGACTGAGTAGGAGGTAGGCATAAGAGAGAGTTACTTTAGCTTCACTGGTGAGAAACTTCTTGTTGTGGTAGAGGAGCCCTAGTTTCTGATGAGTTTTCTTGTTACAGTTGTTAATGAGTAGATCGAATTTAAGTTGGTGGTCAATGATGACACCAAGGAGTTTAGTGCTAGTTTCCACTTCGATGTCTGTGTTATTGAGGGACAGGATTGTGAAAGTGGATTTAATATGCACTGTAACAGGGACATGTTTTAAATATAGCACATACAGCATATATATAAATATAGAAAATTACTGGAATAACGGGTTTATATTAGTAGGCATTTTCTGAAGGATATGAAATCTAAAACTGAAATGTATGTTATTTAATGACTTCCATCCTCAACGATTTGCCAGAGAAGCACATACATGAGGTACAGACCAAAAATATGAGGCAAAAATCTGTAGAGCTGAAAGGCACACCAATCTATATCATGTGACATGGCCTCATGCTATGTATGCAGGCTAGCATACTCATATACCTTATTAACAGGACTGGCTTATAAAAAGGTTTGTTTTGGGATTTACAGCAGTATGTAGCATTTAATGCCTTAATTTTTCTGCCAAGCAGCATCTGTGTTCAAAGGAAGAATCTGCGCTGGCTACAATGTAGCCATAGTGATGTCACTGCCTTAAAAGTTCTGTGCAGCTTTCTTTACTATTGTGCAATACCATTGACAGTGCCTACGCTAATTCGCACTGAGGTTTGAAAATTTGTATTTTTTTAAATTTTCTGTGTATTTAGCATGTTTATAAGTTTTTTTTGTTTGTTTTGAAAGGAAGAGAATTTTATGTGTTGTCAGTGTTGATGAAGTTCTGCTGATAGTGAGAATGAAAGTGCTTATTAACCTTCCTTTTAAATTTTGGAGTTTTATTTCAAGGTGTGTTTCTTTGTTTTTTGTTAGGACATAAGGAGCTACCTAAAATACTTTTGTTGGCTTGTAACATTATTATAATAAAATAAACCAATCTCTAAATTCAAGTGCATTGCATATGCTCTTTGCGAATATAACACAGATCTACTATGTAGAAGCCATAGTTTCTTGTGTACAATCTTCCTATCAGTTTGATCCTTAAGAAGAATCATGGAAGCTGAAATACTTTCCCATGACACATCTAACTGAAACATCTTCATACTGATGCAAGGTGCTGGACATGAGACTCTGAATAAGCATACAGACAGATCTGCATAGTCTGTGTTAATTAGCACAAAGGGGCCAAGACAAATTGCACCAATTTCTCCAAGCAGTTTCATTTTGGGGAATCCATAAATATTAAAAAGCCTGTCCACGTGTATGTCCAGTACACAAAACTTGTGGGAAAATTTAGGGTTGACATGAAAAAGTCCATTAATAGTAATGGAACAATGGCTGTGATACATAAGTCGCATTGCATTTTGGATCATCTCTTTATAATTAACATTTATATATTTTTCAAGAATTAGAAATATCTGGAGGGAGTTTAATATCAATGTATTAAAAAACTGAAACAGCCTGCCTTGCTATGATAAAGATTCTATTCCTGCAACATTTGACCTGAGGGAAATAATCCTGTAGATGTGTCATAATAGAGCATTGGATATTATGATAACTGCAAAAAATTGTGGGGAAAAAACATGGGTGCATTGCTGCTTCATATTTACCTTTAGCATGGGTGGACAACTGTTATTGTTGGTGCATTTGGTCATGATACTCCTGCAAAAACCTTACTGCCTAGTACTGGCCACTCTGTAACTTATAAACTCTTTATGCCTAGTAGTTGGGACTATCTCCGGTCACAAGCTGAATGTCTTAAAAAACTAACTCATTCACCCCATGGCAGTGGTAAAATTTCACACACCTGTGTTAACTTGTGCTGAGGTATTATTATTGTCTCTAATACTGACATAAAATTTGCAAGTATAGTAGCTATAGATGCTAAGGCAAGCATATATAAAGCTTTGCACTGCATTTCTATTTACTACACCTTGGATATGAATGGCTTGAATATAATAAATCATACTTCTTTTAAGTATTGTTTTCAGTAGCACTGTTAATTTCAGTCAAATGTCAACACTCTTTAGTTCACTAGTGCCATGAAGTGCTTCTGATACTATTAGCAGGAGAAATACGGCACATTCAATTGAAACTCCTAGAGGGATACCAAGAGAAGGTAGCAGGTAGCCCTTTAAATGTGAATGACTTAATCGGAATATTTAAAATTTGAATCTGTTTTTACCAGTGTTTGTTTCTGTTGGTAATGCTCCCTATTTTCACAGCTGATGTCATCACCTCTAAATTCATCCAGTAAGTCTTGATTTGTTAGACATTTCAGCTAAAATCACATTGATTTCCAAAACACCTCTCCAGCAGTATGTTGTGGCCATCAGTTAACACACTCTAAGCTTTTTGATAATCATTTAACTCCCCTTTTTATTGCTGCGAGTATTAGTTTATCTCGAAATGCAGACCTTGTATTCTGGCACTGTTGGGAGGGGGTCAAGCAATGTACCATTTCTCTGGTAATTCTGTAGCTTGTATGATGTCCTTGGTCACTGCTTAGACAACGCTTGAGTTTACCTTCTTTTTTTATGAAAGAAAAATGTTTCTTAGAACTAAGGACATTACTTTACATTTCCAGCAAAATCTTAAAACCCTGGAATTTGGACTGTTTAAGGAGTATTAATTCCTGAGATTTTAGAGAATTTGATATTTCAAGCCAGGACACTTACTCATCATAACCTGCATATCTTTTTATATTCACTGTATGCTTTACTGCCGGTTTGTTTAATTTTCTTATATGCAGATGTTCAATAAAGAAAAAAATAAGATTGCAGTAATTGTCATAAATTACATTTAACAATTGCTGGTAATTTCAATAATTTAATCTATTGAAACTGAATGTCATTGCTCATACATTAATTAGTGTGTGGCCCTCTTCTCAGGGCCACCATTTTCATTGTTCATTACTAGGGCCCATCTTCAGCTATTAGGATACCTTTTTCATTCACTAATTCATTGTGTTTAGGTCATTAGATAACAACACTTGCTGAATACTGTTTCAGTGACAGTATTTCATTGAAATCATGTTCAGAGAACATCAAAGCATATTCCTCATTTGGGGGCACCTTCTGCACCCCAAACTTAAATATACCTACTCCAAAGTCACATAGCAGTGAAAAAGGAATTCTCCACTATCTTTTAATGTGATTTTGGCAAACTGTTTCAGATGAAATGGGATCGAGCTAAAGTGCTATCAACAGAATCAAAATATTCCCAATTCATTCAATTATAATCTTTTGTATGACATAGTTCTCTCCAATTTTAAGTGTCAGGATGCCTTTTTGACTCCTTTGCACAGTGCCTTACATATGCAAAATTTACTAATGTTTCTCTTTATCAAGTTTAGTGACCTGCACTACTTTTTAAATTTATTTGTGGAACAAATAGCATGCACTTGGTAAATCTCTCTCTCTCTCTCTCTCTCTCTCTCTCTCTCACACACACACACACACACACACACACACACACACACACACACACACACACACACACACACACACACATACACTTTTTTTTTTGTAAACTCTTGCCATATTTATTTTGATGCAGACTTTCTGTGTGAAGTACTAAATGTTTTAAATATAACTTCTGGCTGAAAATGCCACACTTTTTTATTTTGTGTTTCTTTGTATAGGATGATGCTTCCACACAGGCTGTCTGGTGAAAGATCTGGAATATGTTACACCCTGATAAGGGTTTTGATTTTCTTCTGACAGGTGTTACTTTCAATAAAATGTATAGAACAGTGACACACAAGCACACACTCAGACACAGTCACCCACCCACACAGATACATACATGCAGCATGGTGACCACTTGGGTCTTATAAACAGGAAAGCAGCAGAACATCCTGGACCTATTCTGAGTGGTGCCACTCTGATGACAGGTGTATACGCTGTATTGCAAGGTATGATGTTCATTTAAAAAAAAGATGGCAACACAGTAAAGTGTTTGTTAGCAATCTCTTACCATAAATACAGACAACAGCATTACCTAATATTGCTGCCTTTGTTCTCCTCACTGCCACCGTTTAAGTAGGTTGGGCCAGGATAGGGTGTGACTAACCATCCTTATCTTCTTCTTCTTTTTTCAGCTTTTCCTGGTTAGGGGTCGCCACAGCGGATCATCTGTCTGCTCATGATTGGCAGTGGAGTTTTACAGCGTCGAGTTGCCAGCCCGGCGTCCAACCTTCCACAGAAGGCACACACATGCACACACTCACACCTAGGGCCAATTTGGAGTGCCCAATCCACCTACTGCATGTCTTTGGGATGTGGGAGGAAACCGGAGCACCCGGAGGAAACCCACACGACCACAGGGAGGACATACAGACTCCGCACAGAAGGCACCCCAGCCGAGAATCGAACCGGAGAACCTCTTGCTGTGAGGTGGCAATGTTAACTGCTGCACCACCATGGCCACCCACTAACCATCCTTATGAGGAATTGAATTTCTATGCACTGGGTGTTTTCACAGGCAGGTGACTAAGCTGATTGAATGAGTGACTGACTGATCATTGTACAAACACTTGAAAGTTTGGAGGACCTTTCATGCAAAAGGAGGATAAATCAGAATCCAGAAAAAAGTGTCTCTGCTTGTGCCATAGATATCTAGAGCCCAGACTATTGTGCAGGTGAGCTGAGATTAAATAATGACTCAGGTTATTGATGGTACAGATAAGGAGGATGGATCTGTGGTTGTGCATGCTCAGATGTTCCTTCAAGGATGATCATCAGTGGTGAGAAGTAACTCGCTTGCATGGGTGAGGGGTTATTCACAGGAGGAGCAGGGCTGTAGCTGACTCACTTACAGATGCAGGAGATAATGTTGCAGTATAGTGCATTGCAGGCCTTCCTTGGCAATGTACAGGTGAGTATATGATTAGTTTTAGTAGAAACCTCTCCCCAGCAGCAGTAGGATGCTCTCATCGAAAGTCTTAGTCATGTTACTTCTTGCTGAATATGGGTTGGCAGATGAGATGAAGCCTTGGACAGCTGCATGGAGATGGAATGTGGCCAAAATAAAAAATCAAAATGTTGAGCCTTTCTGATCAGAGTACAAATTCAGTTTACTTGTAGTGAATGGAGCAAAGTAAGGAAACTATCTGGCAGTAAGTAGCTATGGGGTTAATTAAACTGAAATGTTTATTTGCCACTGACATTGAGAACCCTGATGCAGATGTGCAGCCAGCTGTGCCATTCAGTCCCATTTCTGTCTGATGATTTCTTCTAAGGAACTTTAGATCCAGTGCCTCTTTAGTATCTTGGTACCTAAAATCTAGGACAAAGGAAGCAAGATAAGCAGTTAAAGCAGTCCAAAGAAAAGAAGGAGGGGAGGAGGCCCAAGGAAGATAAAGGAGATCAGATAATAGTGGACGTTATACTTGTGATAATACTATATTAAGTTTTATGCAGCAGAGAGTTATGGCTCAAAATGATATAGCTATATTGGTACCAGTTTAACTAAGGGTGGTGCCATACCTCTCAAATGTCCAGATTTTCACAGAATGTCCAGATTTGTGCCTCATATTTTTGACCTGTTTCTCATAAAATGGTAGTTTTCTAACAAATCATTCAGAAGTAAAGTCAGAAAATACTGGCAGACATTTGAATTTCAGACTTCATAACCTTCCAATAATTCATACTAATGCAAAGCCTGTTAGTCTATCAACTTTCTGAGTTGGCCTTTGTCCCCCCATTATTAGTGGCTTTGTCCAGATTTCTTGCTCTAAGAGCTTGAGAGGTGGAGGTGGGCGTTATTGTATTGTGGTATCCCACACGGATTCGCAGTAGCAAGGCCTGTCCAAAACCTATCCACTATCGAACACCGAGTGACATGTACAAATATGTAATGAGTATTCATGGAGCTGTCCTTACCAGCCTCATGAATATTCATCATGTATTCGCATGTGGAATGTTCACGTTTTAAAACTAATTTTAAAGAAACAGCACTATATCTGGTAATGGTCTACTGAAGGAACAGCACTCTAAATGCATTATTTATTTATTTTTTTATTTTTCATATATAATGACAATTAATCATACAGTTTCTATATAGATTAGTGTTATAACATTCTATATACACTATATACAGTTGGCTTGAACAATAATAATGTAAAATATTGCAAATATTGTACATATAAATACATTGATTTTAAAGGAACAGTAATATTACTGTTAACTTACTACCAAAATAAATTTACACTAACTGCTTTGTCTAGTGAGTTAAACAACTTTTATAACAGTAAAAATACATTTCAACTGGCAATTTAATAAAAAAAGGGAGGGTGAATCACAGCAAAGGATCCTCATTCTCCTTGTCAGAATCAATGTCCAATGTGTCCATATGATTTCCATGCCACAGCTCAGGATGAACTATAAGAAACGAGGGATGCCTTACAGCCACACTTAAGGCAAATATTCTCCTCTGGCAGAATCCCAAATTATTTTAAGAATTACATCACTGAGCTCAAGGAAGAAGTGATTTCATTTTTGTAATTATCGTTGAATGTAGACATATCCTCAGGTTTTGTAAAACAGCAGCAAATCCTTCAGTACCTCTTGACCAGTTCTCTGATAACAGCATCCAACAACTGTCAAAATTTAATGTATGCATAATGTCATTGGCAAATCTGCATATCAATCATGCATCATTGGCATATGAAATCACGGCCATTTAGCATGTGAATTACACAGGCCATGCTCACTTCTGTGCAGTCTGACTGTGTGGAGTACTACAGTACAGTAATACAGGTGCAGAGTCATTTAACAGGTTTTACTTTAGCTGGAATTTAATGTCTTTCAGGTTGCAGACTGTTCTTAAGTGGAGTGGGATGGTATTCAAGCTAATAGCAATGCAGTGTGAATACAAGGAGTATCCTGCATTGTTGTTAGGTTTAGTTATCGAGAGTAATGATTTATCAATGGAGCATAGATGTCTCTTAGTAGTGTAAGGTTGAATTTTTTCAGGGTTGTGCAGTAGTTTGAAGGATGTAATTACAACTATTGTGAGCACAATAGAGAATTATCTAGGTCAAGCCAGTTTTAAAGAGGGCAGTGATCTAACCTATACTGCTGGTTTGTTGCGAATTTGGTTACTTTACTATAGCATTGTTCTAGTTTGGCTGATAGAGAGGAGTTGAGATTAGTTAGGATAGGAGAGGTATAGAACAGGGTGGGGAGTAGAAAAGAACTGGCAGAATTTGGTCTAGCAGTCAGGAAGTTAGTGTTTTATTCTACAGAGGCAGTCTAGCTTTTGGCGTGCCTTCTTTATGGCTTGCTGAAGGTGGAGATCAAATTCCAGGTGGTCACCTATAATCACACCTTGCAGTTTGGTGTGGGATACCAGTTCTATATTGGTCTTGTTGGATGACAATATATTAATGGTAGTTTTTTTGGGGAGAACAGAGAATTGGAGGTGAAAAGTGGCAGTTCAGTGTTTTGAATGTAGGAGATGTGTGCTGTTGAACCGAGCTTCTGTTGATAAAAAGGATTTCCAGGGGAGTGTTTGGACCATGGATAGTGTCCTAGCAGCACATATTAGAGTGGAATCATCATCGTATTATACTAAGGTGGCCTCTTTAGCTGCTCTACTGGTCCTAAAATGGAGCCTTTTGGAACTCCTGTAGATATAAGAAGGAACAATGAAAAACCATCTTGCCATTTCACTGCTTGGGACATATTAGTGAGGTAACTAAGAAACCAATTAGGTGATGAGGGAATGAACCCATAGGAAGAGAGTTTAGTTAGGAGAATTTGATGATTGACTGTGTCTAATGCCTTGGATGGATTCAGAAATTTGGTTGAAGTTAGAAAACCTGAATTTCTATTGTGATTTATCATATCTATGAACCTAATAAGGGCAGTGGTCATACTGTCATTGGGTCTGAAACTATGCTGTGAAGGAGACAGGAGGTTATGTGAAGTAATATATGTAGTAAGATGAGGGTGAATAAATCTTTCCAAGATTTTGGATAAGGGTGAGAGAATGGTGATTGGTCTGTAGTCTGTGAGCTCAGTTAACGAGCTGCATTTATGGTGGGGTATTATGTAGGATTTTTTTTCATAAGGTGAAGACATATTTTTCTTGGATAGAGCAGTCTATTAGAATTGAAACAGGATATGTAAGGCTATGTGCAGCAAAACTGACGTATTCTGATGGTGGCTGTTGTTTTAAGGGTATGTAGGTAATTGGCACTGGAGTGATTGAGAAGGTTTGTTGAGGCTTCAATGACTGGAGTGAGATTGCTGGATTTCTAGTAGTTTTATTTTATAGGAGGGAGGTTGTTACATTTATAAAATGTGAGTAAGTCTGTAAAGAAATTTTTTGGGATTTATTGGTTATGGATGTGTTGTGTTGCTTTCCAGGACTGAGAAATGTATTTATCGCTTTCCAGAAGTTCTTTGGATTGATTGGTAATGATTTTTGGGTGTTGCTGTAATAAGCATTTTTGTCCTGTTTTATGCAGCATTTGCTATGGTTCCTTAACTGCATTGTTGAAGGGATGTTTGAGATTTGGTTTGTAACCATGCCCTCCAATTTTACGTCTAAGCTGCATGAGTTGTTTTTTTTTTTTTTTTTTTTTAGTTAACTCTTTTGTTTCTTAATGGTGCTTGCCCTGTCAGGATATTTAGAAATATTGTATTAAATATGTCTATGCCTTCATTAAAAGGAAAAAATTTAAGTGGAGCCCAGTTGATCTGGAGCAGGCCGGAAATAAGTTTCTTTTGTTGAAGTTCCTTAAGTTCCTGACTGTGTTATACTGATGACCCTAACCTTATTAAAATGATGAATTTACATACAATACAATACAATAAAGTAAAACAAAGAAACATGAGCTTAATTGTTGCAACATTTTGTGCATTCTGATTGTTTTTATTTCTTGCTTTGCTATGCAGCAATTGGTTTCCCCTATTTATCTGCCAAGCCCTTCAAACTGTTATAAACAACCAACTTTTCTCAAAAAAGCCAGACTTGTATAACAGTGCACAGCAGAGTGAAAAAAGTTCAATATATAGAGTTAAGCAATTGGAATCCAAGAAAGTCACCTAGTATATTTTACAGCGTTATGAGAGGTTCCTACTTACTGGATCAGTTTGGGATGAATCCACAGCTGTCATCTACTATATAGGATTACAAACTCAACCCCTGTTTTCCACCTGACTTCCTGCCCCCATCATCCACTGATATTGGATGACTATATGACATGTCCTTAATTGAAAATTGCTTTAAGTTTTAATGAATTAAGAGCCTCAAGGAACAAATAATGACTCAGGGCACATTTAACACTTTACAGAAATACATGGAAACTCCATAAATATCCAAAGCTACAGGCTAATCAAATATTCACAAAATAGCACAAATGGAGACCACCACGATGAAATAAAATGTGCATAAACTAATTTATTGACTAAAACAAGCACTTTCACGTGTATCCAACACGCTTCTTCAGGTTTTAACATTAGTACTCAGCAGAGCTTCTTATATACACTTACTGATCAATTAATTCATAAGTTAATAAATAAATTAAGCAAACCGCTGAAACCAGTTGAAGAAGCATAATAAAACAATGATTCATATAGTCTAAAATCAAATAGAGCCAATCCAAACACAATTCACTCAGCCCTATGGGATGTATACTATGTTAAAGAAAACTCTCGTAAAATAACTATAATTAAATAAAATGTAAAATATCATATCTATAAAACAACCATATAAAATAAGATAAAAATTAGAAGTAAAATAGCCTAATATAACAATGGGCTATACAATGTCTATTAATAACAAAAACATACATAAAAGCACACATAATATCAAAAACATATAACTTAGCTCATATTAAATATTTAACATATTTATAATCTGTCATAAAAATAAAACAATACACATATAAATTCAGATATAAATAAATGGAGCAGCAATATTATTACTATGATCAATTACATGCTATCAGGATAGGTTTTATGCTAACATACTGATTGAGTCCAGGTTCAACATGAGCCCTCATTTTTAGAATCCAATTCAACTCGACTGTCTCCAAATAATTCATTTTATTACCACCCTGTTTATTAATATCTACAACTTGTAGGGCTTGGAACTTAAAAGCATGATTAGTATGTACAGCGACATGTTTAGCCAAGGCATTGCTTAAATTCACTTTCCTTATATCATATATATGATTATATATCCGGTCTTTCAATCTTCTTGACATCATGCCTACATAAAAAGCTGTGCACTCTGTGCAGGTGGCTAAATATGTTAAGTTCATGCTCTCACAAGTGGCATAAAAGTTGGGTGTAAAAACGTAATCAAAATTAGGATGGAGGAATTGATGTTCATTAGCTATAAATTTACACATATTGCATCTATTACATGGGAAGGTACCATATTTTAGAACCTGCCTATCTATATTGTTAGTTAACATACCAGTCTTCTCAATGGATAGAAGCCTTTTCAAATTTTTGCTATTCCTATACCTAAAATTAGGAGTTCGCCCTACTAGCTTGGAGCACTGATGATCTATTAATAATAAATTCCAATTTTTTCTAATGATGCTAGTTATATACTTAATATCACTTGTATATCTAGTCGTAAAAACTACCTTAGTTTGATTATACTTAAACCTAGTGTTATGTTCAATCATAGAATACCTAGGATTCCTAGCACCTTCTAGACGATCAACCATTGTATCTAATATAGAATGTTTCACATCTTGTAATAGAGAGGCGGTATAGCCTCTTTCCTGGAATAGTTCATCCATGAGGTCTATTTGTAGATTCCTATCAATCTCATTCCTGCACAATCTTGTTATTCTCATAAGTTGGCTTTTAACAATATTTGGAAACACAAAGCGTGGATGCATACTATTATAGTGTAACAGTGAGTTTTTCCATGTGTTTTTCCAGGTGTTTTAATGATTTAAGAGCCTCAAGGAACAAATAATGACTCAGGGCACATTTAACACTTTACAGAAATACATGGAAACTCCATAAATATCCAAAGCTACAGGCTAATCAAATATTATCGCTCTGACCATTTATTTATTTATTTACATTTGTTGACCGGGCTAGTCTAACTGGATTCATATCCATTTTCAGTAGAGGCCCGGGGAGAAAAGCTCCAAGTAAAAAAAAAAAAAAAAAAAAAAAAAACATTCTTGCCTGCCATCAGAAAACAAGCAGTTAAACACTATTAAAGACTTTAATCATCGGTATGAAAACACATCTCTCTTACAGGTACCTAACGTGTCAAATACTTTGCAGTCCACTTTAAAATGTCAGTTCCCTTTGTATCAGCAGAGCATGATGACAAGGCATGTGAATAACATTTATACAGAAAAACTTTCATTGCATTATTTGTTAACAGGAGAACTTTGCTAGTTAATTAAAAAGAATAGTTCTGCAAATTCAGGTGCTGAACTGTTTGGCTTGACAAGGCAACACAAGTCACATAATCAAGCTGCAGTCTTCAGATTGATTTAAAATGTAGCTAAGTAGGAAATTTAGACAAGTACATTGACCTTATAAAATCACCTCTGTTAGTGATATTTCAAATTGGAAGCCATTTTGTTTCAACAACCTGCAGTTTAAAAACTGAAAATTAGTTAAGGGACAGTTTATAATACTCAAAGACCTTTTCTCAAAGATGTGCATGTGCACAAAACACTATATGAATACCATCTGAAATTTTGTGGAAGTTGTAAATGGATGTATGAATAAAATTAAAAAAAAAAGATAAGATTGTGTTCTTTAATGTATTCTTTTTCTCCTGATGCCTGTCAATTATCAGCCATCCTGCAATAAATCACTGATTTGATCCCTCATAGCACAAGAACCAATAATGTGAGGTTATCATCTAAACAGCTATCATTGTTTTCTTGTACAGCCTTAACCTCTTATCCAGTTGTAAAGCCTGCTACAGTTTCCCTGTGAGTAGAAATTCTCTGTCACACCCCTGCTATACCTTCCCTATGAGTAGACATGCTCTCTTACACCCCTTTGAAGACTACCACACAAATATGATTTACATCCAGTCCATAAACAGCATGTCATGCACCTCTATTCCTCAAAAAAAAAAAAAATGTGCATGCTAATTGCAAGCCTGATATTTACATCCTACTCTATCCAGCTCTCCTAACACTTGAACTGGTAAGTGATCTCAGATCTTGAGCCACACCAGATAACTAATTTTTTTGGGGTAGCTGTACCCCCCATGTACTTAAAATACTAACTCTGAGAAGTAAAAGGAATACTTGCTTTTTTTCTCTAACTCCAAGACAGATCAAAACTATAACATATTTTTTGGGGTGGGGAATACCTCCATCACATCAGGTGTTGCAGGAACACAGGCCCCCATTCAGAAAAACAAACGCAAAAGACACATTTTTTTATAATGTAATATTTATAACATTCACATTACTTGCTTCATTCAGATCTTTTTAAATTGATTATCCCATTGTCTTTCCCACATCACTGCGTGTATTAAAACAGCCCAGCTTTAACATGGCTACAGCATAGACTGGGCCCAACCAGTAAGAATTCTGGACAAAGCCAAAAATAATGACAGGAACAAAGGCCCAAAATCAGGGACATTCTTTAAATATAGTTCAAAAATTGCTAAAATGACAGGTTTTGCATTATTGTGTATTTTCTGAAGGATATAAAGTCTGAAACTGAAATGTTGTCATCATTTAGTGACTGTCATCCACAGTGATTGCCCGAAAACCACAGATTTTACAAGGAACATATCAAACATTTGAGACAAAAATCTGGACTTTTTGCAAATCCCTGGATATTTGAGTGGTATAGCAACTATATAACTGCAAACTTTAAAAGAAGTTCTCATCCAGTCAGTAATGCTCTACAAAAATCTATCTAACTATTATGGACATTAAAAGTCAGTTTAATGCATTCTATCTGGAGGTATAGTAAAATAAAAAATAAATAAATGAAAAAAGAATCAAAGATAATTACTATGCAACAGAAAAAGAATCTGAATATTTCCATATTCCACTTTCAAATGAAACTGATTTATAGGCAAGACCTGGAAGAATCTACTTGATTTTGGGATGTCTGCTTGAAAATATGCATCATTCTAATCTAGATGAATCCTTTCAACATGTTCCTAAAATGTTGCCTGTGCCCTCTACACATAGAACAACATACTACAGTGAAGCAACATGCAAATAAACTTTCGTTCACCTTCTCTAAGCAGTTTACTTAAGGGGCTTCATTTAAAAGACCGTTTAATTATCATTTCTCAAGCTGGAAAGGAAAGGAGGCTTTCTATTTTGGGCTTTCAGTGGTCATATATATTTTTGTAGTGCATTAGGTTTCTGAGCTTCCTGAAATACATGTGTGCAGTTGCTGTTTCTTGCTCTTTATCATGCTTGCTGTCCAGCCAGATGTTTCTAGCAGCTGAAATAAGCATACTGATTTACTACTGTTCTTGTCATAGAGTTTGAATTGCTTGGATTACTTGTTAAAGCTGCTAAAATAATTTTAGGTAATTAGACTTTTACTGTAGATGTAACATTGCATCAGTGAATGATTTAACTAACAATTTCACCTGTCTCTTTTCCTTCTTTAAAATTTCCAGTAACGCTATATTGCTTTTCATCTGCCAGTCTTCACTTCAGTATGGTGGGGCAACACTTTTCTGTCACTTCGGGTGTAATCTAAGAATCCCTGTATCTCTCTTACCCTACAAACATTATCCTTAGCTCACCATTGTTGCCACAACTGGCTAAACTGATGATATTAATCAGGTTTGTTAAATTTGTTTACGGAAAAATGCAACATAATACTCCTAAGATCATCATGAAAATAGTCACTGCATCCCAGATCTACATAATTATCAATCCATTTTCTGAAGTAAAGCATTTTTATATAGAGAGAATATATAAATTCCATTCCACAGCCGTCATGTCCAACTCTTTATAGAATTACTTAGGGGTTCTTTTCTTAAAGAAGTAAAATATTGGTCAAGGGATTCTGTGAAAACCAGTAACCTCTCAGATAGAACCCTACAAAGCAAAAGCCACCTTACAGGACAAATCCACAGAAATGGAAACAGCTGTTAGCAGACCACCAATGTCAGTGGGCTGCACTGCTGCTGTTCTACAAAGAAGGACAAAACCACATGAACGGTGATTGTACTGTGCTTAACTTCTGGTTGTACAAAGTTCATCCCTTAAAGTTTTGTTTTATTATAATACTTTCTGTTTATGTGGATTTGTCCTGTGAGGTGACTTTCATTCCATAGGGGTTCTTTCTTAGAAGTTACGGGTTGTACTTATTTTAAAATGAAATGGGTTTGAATTAAAGAAAATTGGTTCCTAAACCTGCAAGATAAATCTCATATTACAGGCTACATTATAGTGGCAAAAAGTTCTTCCAAAATCTGCAGGATATGGCCTCACCCACAAAAAGTACCTTGTTACTTTTTTATAAAATCTTTCTTTACTCTACTTCCCTTCTCAAGAAGTCTTCCATATATCATCTCACTAACAATTTGGGCATGAAGTTAGCCTCCGCACAAGTTGCAAAATTTCACACACTGGCACACCACTGTTATTCAATGTACAAAAAGGATTATCTCTCTCTCTCTCTCCCTCTCTCTCCCTCTCTCTCTCTGTCTCTCTCTCTCTCTCTACCTCTGATTTTCTCCAAGAATTGAAAAACCTCCCCCACCTCCTATCACTGAAAATACAAATGCTCCTTTCTATCTATCTCCCTTACACTTTATAATAATAAAAGCCAAACACATCATTCCTCTTCTAGAGCAAACTCCTTTTAATACACCTATTGGATTAGAGCGTCTGTGAACCTGGTTCTCACACCCCTGTAGAGAACACATCATTCAACCACCGCTTCACATCTATAACCATTGCTTACCTGTAAAATGATGTCTAACATATGGAAATCAACTTTAATAAAACCACTTACAAAAAAAAAAAAAATTAAGCCACTTCATTCAGCTATCCACATGTGTACAACAATGCCGCCTCACCCCTTTAAAAAATAAAAAATAACTTGGATTCTGTTCAGGAAGGAGCAAAATAGATGCTCTGTAGTTTATTACTGATGGCATTTTAGTCAACATGCATAAAATGTTAAATTGACCAAATCCCTATTTGTGTATCTAGCAAGCCCCTTTGATCTCATTGCTCATTCCATCCTCTTTAAACATATGCTAGATATTGTACTAAGCCTTACAGTCTCAAAGTGGTCCCAGAATTTCTTCAGCTGCAGGTATTTTAGTCAAGATATGCTCCTCCTTCTTTAGTAATGCACCAGTTTTAAAAGGAATCCCACAAGATTAAATCCTCAGCTCCCTTAACTCCCTGCTTTTTCCTCCTCCACCCTTCCACTGAACACCAATTTTAAAAAGAGATCTGCAGGGTTCCATCCTTGCCTCCAGTGACTTCCCTTTTTTTTTTTTTTTTTTTTTTTTTTTTTTGAGCTGCCGATCCACTCCATCCTTTATACATGTGACATAGTTTTACACAGGAACAGTTTTCACATTTTTAACTTCAAAGTCAGCTCCCACAGGACCTTGTCTTTCTTTCTTAGTATGGTTAATCTCTAAAATCTACTTTTAAATCCCAGCAAAAAAATGCATCATCTAATCAATTACTTTTGTCTTTTCTCTGTTGTAATGTTATTGAGTAGTGGTTTTTCTGTAATATGCCATTATGTATATATGAAAAAATGTTCATACTACCTTTGCATAAAAAGAAGAAGAATTGGTTAATTTTGTTCAGTACTCTACCCCAGCCAATAAAACAAAATGTATTAAGACAAAGTAATAACATTTGATAAAATTACCCTGCACTGGTGGTATAGAGGAATAGCCTTGACTACAGCCAAGGTAGCCTAAGTTCATTTAATGCCTCAGGTACTTGATGCCACAAGCAAGGAAACATCAGTGTGCCCATCCTGGGGTTGGGTGTGAGGGATGTGATATAGTAGGTGTCCTGAGAGGTAGAATTTTGTCCCAGCAGCCACTGTATGGTGCTGTATATCATTAGCAAGGGGGTGAGAAGCATGCACAGTATTTTGGGTCCATGTGTGATGTGTGTATATCATTCCCTCACCCATGGGGTAAAGTTAAGATATTTCTTAAAAACAGTCTAATTGTCAAGATATAAGCTAGAGCAAAACACACAGATCTGATGGATGACCATCTTCATGGCCAGGGAAAGAATAGGCCAAGTCCAGATGAGGAAGTCTTGATGGTTGACATGGCAGAGGATGAAAAAGCATACAAAGAAGTATTTTAGATAAAATAAAGAAAACTCTTAATTGAAATTGTATCTGAATATGTGTAAGGATATGTAGCAGTTGGGGTATTGTTATATTACAGTAATAACATAAATATAAGAATAGAAATAGCCTATTTTGCTGTTAACTGTGCATCCTGTATTCACTTCAATGTGTGCACACAAACTGATTTTGTTCCGTTCACATCAATCAGTAAATATGTTCTTAAATTTGGGGGTTATTTTATCAGTTTTCAAACATTTTAGAGCACAGCTCAAAAATTCTTTATAACTTGCGTTAGTCTTTTTTGGTGAGTAAATTACAAGTTATATAATATTTGATCATCAACACTCTTAACAGTTGACTGATATTTTTTTATATTATTCTTCAGGTGTGGTTATATCTAAAATGGAAAATGCATCTGACTTTTACTACGTATAACTTTAGCACACATCACTATTTCTGCTACTTTGTTCAAGGCAGGAGTAATTAAACTGCAGTCCCAAAGAATGTGTCTGAGATGTGCAACTTCCTTCTTTGAGCAACTGTCATATTGGAAAAAAGAGTGCTGCAAAGATAACTTATTTAGAAGAGTCAGAGAAGCTATGTAATTAACCATGTAGTGCATATGTAAACAAGTCTGATTCAATTAATTACCTGAAATGCATTATACCGGATTTCTAAACAGTTACCAGCAAGATTATCTTCTAAGTAGTTTATTCCAAGGCTCAGAGGGCAAAACTCAATAACAACTAAAGAAATTATCAGACGAGACCTTATTTCCTTTACTGGTATCAGAAATTGTAACATTTTAGCCACTGTGATTCTTAATAAGTTGCCTTGGGTAGCAACGTAACTAATCTTTTTTATAAAATATGTGTTACTATCTAAGAAGAATGTATCAACAAGATCTAAGCTAGATAAGATAAATTAAACAAGCAGATTAGAATGGAGATGCTAAAAACAGCAATAACAACAACAACAGAGCTCAGTTTGAAGTCAGGATGCAGAAGCATGACCGGTTCCTTTTCTACTCCACATTCTATGCAAGCCTCATCGTAATACTGTTAGTTAGGCTAATGTACAAATTTGTTATTTCCTCAACAGCTGTGCACTGTTTTACAATAAACGGTGGGGTTACATTATTAAAACTACTATATGCACATTGCAGTGGTATGATTTCTACTCATAAAAGGCCAAGTTTGAGTCCACTGTAAAACAATTTCTTATTTAAGAAACTATGCAAACAGACATGCTTGCAAAATATTCCAAACTTTGTTATTTTCATGACCCTAATATTTTAGGTCTCCATATACTCCTATTAAAATGTATTTACTTTTTCTTTATAAAATAAAGAAACCAGTTGGAATGCTTTTATTGCTATTTTTGGCTAACAGGAACTTTGCAAAATAAATTCTATTAAATATATAAAATAACCTGGGGATTATCCTCATTTTAACTATTGCAATTTAATTTGCCCCACAGTGTAAAATTAACAGTTAGGATCATATACACTTTAAGCCCTACACATTGAACTACTGTATATACAGGGTTATGATCAGTTTACTGATACTGTGTTTGAGACGTGGATGACAAGAAAATCTCAAAGCAGAGCTTGAGAGGTGAATCTTGGCATCCATGTTGAGAACACATAATTTTAGGTTATGAATGGCAAACCAATCATAATTCTTTGTAGTATATGGAGACTGATCTGCTCCACATACTACTAGTTATAGGGGAAAATGTGTAAGTGTTTTCTTAACTCTCCAAGCTGTAAAACACTTAGCAAGCACTGTCAGAGAGGTAATGTAATGTACTCTGTGTTTACACTCACCTTTCATAGCTCTCAACTGTCTAAATGTTTTGCACAGTGTCTAGATTATTGCTTCATATTTTTGATTTGTTCATCATAAAATCTGTGGTTTCCAGATAAACCACTGAGAACAGAAGTCACTAAATAATGACATCTATTTGAGTTTCAGAGTTTGCATCCTTCAGGAAATGGATGCTACCACATCTGTTGATTTTAGCAACTAAGTTTGTTGGAGAAGTTGGGGACGTGTTACCGACACGGACAACAGACAGAAACAAATCTTTTATTTCTGCTGCTGGCATCTGTTTGTCAGTACAGGTAGATTTTACTGCCAACTACTAGACCCAGCATCAACAACATAAGCAGAGGTGCTTAACATTTGTTAAGATCAGGTCACGTGCCACTCTCCTGTAAAGTATCCCCAACCTCTTCAACAAATGTAGTTGCTAGAATAACAGGATGTAGTAGCATCCATTTCCTGAAGGATATGAAACTCAAATGGATCTCCTTATTTAGTGATTTTAATCCTCAGTGGTTTGTCCCCTTCTATTCCAGTAGCGTTATGTTTAGTACATGCACAGTATAGAGGATTACGATCGGTTTGCCAATCATAACCTTAAATTACGTGTTCTTGACATGGATGATAAGATTAATCTCTTGAGCTTTGCTCTCAAATTGAATTTCTTTGCGTCCATGCCTCGAAGAAATAATAACTGGGTTATGATCTGCAAACCAATCATAATCCTCAAATATTAAACATAACACTAATGGAACAGAAGGGGACAGCTGTAACAAAGAAAGTAATATGTCATATCTAAAGGCAGTTCTTTACTCAAGATTTAAAAGAACCATTTTATTTCATTAAACCTCTTTGGAAAATTGTTTTGGGAGAGGAAACAGCAGCTTCCTAATATTCACTGACATTGCTATCAATTCAGCTCAACAAGAATCACACTCATTTTGATGCAAGGAAAGCCTTCATAGAAGGCTATATCCTCACAGCAGGTGCATGGTTGGATTTTCCAGTACTAACATTCCATTGAAGGAAGTTCCATTCCAGAAGTGCCATCCTTGAATGAGAACTCAGCCCTACGTTCCATCTGCATGCGATGATGGTAGCTCAGGTAGATATAAATGATTCTATGGCATTTATAAAAAAGTGCAAGGGTACTTTAAACCTAACATCAAAATATCAAAAAATGTTCATACACACACACACACACACACACACACACATATATATATATATATATAGAGAGAGAGAGAGAGAGAGTTAGATACACATTTCATGTCAGCCGAGAAAAGAATCCTAGAAATATCTCACAAACTACAAACCCTAAAATTCAAAGAGATGGGGCTTGATTCCAAAAGACTTAGTCTCAGTGCAAGTGACCACTTACATTGACAGCAGGCTTAGACAAGGTCTTTGGACTTGTTATAGATTGACTTTACACCAAAGTAAATCACTTACACTGAAAGCAGGACTTTTTAAATCAGAACAGACATACACTGCAAACAACTCTTTTGGAATCTGGCCCATTATCTTCCTGCATGCACTAATTTTCAAAAGTGAGTTAGTCAACTAATGTGATGGAGAGAATCTTCAATTCAGAGGCAGGATAAAGCTGCAGAGAGAGAGAGGGACAGAGAGACAGACAGACAATAAGACAGAAACACATCATTCCTTTGTCTCTGAATTGAATGCTGTGATGTTAGATCTGAGCCTGCTTGTTCTCCCTACCAGCCTATACATCACGATAGCATAAGCACCCCAACATGTAGACACACACACACACACACACACACACACACATATGCACATCCCTACCAGCCTATACATCACGATAGCATAAGCGCCCCAACATGTAGACACACACACACACACACACACACACACACACATATGCACATCCCTACCAGCCTATACATCACGATAGCATAAGCACCCCAACATGTAGACACACACACACACATATGCACATACTTCATTGCAGCCACAAAAATTCTCATAGCATGTATACACCCTCACAGAAATAGTAAATGATTCACCTGCAGGCATGCATGCATGCTCTTGTACACACTCAGGCAAACACTTCAAGACAGATAAACTGACACACTTACAACCAGATAGCCCCCCCCCCCCCAAAACACACACCCAAGCTCTGACAGAATCTCCATCATCATCCATATGAATGGCAATATGTTGTACACTTTGTATCCCATAGTATGCTAAAGTATGCTGATGTCACCCTAAAACAGTAAATAGTTGTATATAACACTCCTTTGTGTTTATGGTTAAGTGCTTAGATTGATCATCTGTGTTTGAAATCAGTAGCAAAAATTCCTTTCAGCAGCTCATTCAGCAGAAGCATTCTGTCAATACTTACTTTCTTTACACTTGAGTGTTGCTGGTGTGTGCTCATTTCTACCATAACAGTCTTCCTAATTAAATATAATGGAAAGGCATTTGATATTTATTTATGCACCGATTGCATGCTTTGCTACAATGCATAGTCAAAGGCCACTTTTCTTTTACTCGGCTACATGCTACTGCCAGCTGTCTTACATGTGAATCTGGTAAATTTTTGTTGGCTGTTTACACTGCTAAAGCAATATTTAAAATATTTTGAACTATTTTTTTCTGATAATAGCCTTATATTGCCACTTTTGCACATGGAGGTCAGGATGTCACATCAATAATGGCAGTGACCTAGAGCCAAACCTACCACAGCTGTTCTGTACCGTACACACGCATCCACACTCACATATTCAGCCAACCTAGTGTAACCAGTCCATCTACTACACATCTGGAATGTGGGAAGAACAAGAGCACCCTTACAAACCTCATATGAACAATGAACATGGGGAGGACATACAAACTGTATAGAGAAGCACCTCAGCCTAGAATCGAACAGACAGCCTCCTGCTAGTCGCCAAATAGTAACTATATATATATATATATATATATATATATATATATATATATATATATATATATATATATACATACACAACATATACATACTCATATATGCATAAACTCACTTGTATATGGATTCCTATCGTTTACTCAAAAATGTAAAATATTTAATCCTAAAATGCTGAACCTGGGGGCAAGCTCCCCTGCCCAGCCCAACTATGGACTGTACAACAGTGATGAAAGGGCAAATTCCAGTTTTCAACATTTTGAGGTTTGAATCAAATAAATGGAAATATGTCTATATATGTATACATATAGCTATCTCTCTTTATATATAGATTTATATATCTATCTATATCTATAGACATAGACATAGATATCTATATATATATATATATGTGTGTGAGTATGTATATGTATTAATCATTTATTTAAGATACAGTCCTCTCTGTCAGCTTTTGATTTGTCAGCATAATTACAATGTCAGATTATTTTTTTTCTGTTCAGTCATGCACTCAGTTACTGATTCAGTAATGCTTACTGGTTCAGGATGTAGATTTTGTATTTCTCTTTGGTATTTTAATAGGTTTAGGATAAAGACTATTTTATTGTCTTCATGCAGTTTTTTTACTCACTTTCTTGGAACTTGGGAGATTTTACTTTATGTTTCAGCTTCAAATTTTAGACCTGTATAGCCAGTTTTCTGTTTCAGTTGTAATTTCATTTGCAATACAAAAAAAAGTTGGATTATTTTACAACATTCCTCCTAGAACTGGATTTATGTCAGATGGAATCAAAGTACACAAAGTTCCCTTTTTCTTATTTTATTCCTTTATTTCCTCATCCCTCTGTTGCTGCAGATTCTAAAATGCTTTGAGTCTGGCAAATATTGGTATATACTGAATAAAAGTCCAAATATTTTAAACAATTTAACTGCTTCAATGACGTAATCCAAACTCTAGTAAAGTTGCTGTAGCAGAAGCAATACGTATAGTTTAGTCATCGGAGATATCTACATATTTGACAAACACAGCTGAGATGATAATCATTGAAAAGGTTCCAAACCAGCTTGAACTGAAAAATAATTACATGTACTTTAGAGGGATCTAAAACATTATGCTCAGCTAGATGTAAGCAGTGGTCATCTATGGTGCTACAGACAGCAAAATATGCCAGGACCAAAAACATCTACCATTGCAATTATAAATTAAATGGGCTGAGTTTATGTGAGTGCAAGGAGAAAACAGAACAAGTAACAATGAAAAGTATGCCCTATAATCTTTGAAGGAAGTAAGACAAATAGGAAGACTGTTATATAAAATAATGTAGAGAAAGATCACCTTGAGTGCATTTTGGTGAGTGCATGTAGGAGAGTGCATGTTGGTGAGTGCATGTGGGTTAGTGCATGTTGGTGAGTGCATGTTGGAGAGTGCACCTAGGTGACTGCATGTAGGTGAGTGCATGTAGGTTAGTGCATGTTGGTGAGTGCATGCAGGGGAGTGCATGTTTGTGAGTACATGTTAGTGACTGCATGACTTGGAGTTTTTTTAGGTAATGAACTAAAGCAGAGTACTTTTGTAAAACTTGATGATGAAGATATTAAAACATCTAGCATGTCTGACCTCTAGAAAGTACAGCAGAATAAACTGAATAATGATATTTTTAAATGCAACAAAGTAAATATTATAAAATCTGCAACATTTTTGCACCAAGTCATCTTTGAGGCATGTCATATTATCTCCTTTAAAACCTGAGTCATAGCCTTGATGGATTTTATCCCTGTTCTAGCAATATTGACAAAATTTCTATAAGTCTTAAAACATCATACTCTTACCCCACACAACTTCAAATTAAAATGTGTATGTCTGCTGACAGTTTATCTACATGCCACCTGAAGAAATATTAACATCTGTTGAATCTGTTGTTCCCTACAACCGCAAGAAGTTTATCTAGATGAGTAATTATGCGCTTGAACATGTTGTGAACAGATTTATTTCACATGTGAATGTTTATGCTGTTATATACGTCTGCTTGCCTTCACATGTCACAATGGTTCTGGAGAATGTTGTGTCTTTTCGGCTTTTCCCAGTTAGGGGTCACCACAGCGGAACTCCGGTCCTCTAATGACTGGCAGTAGATTTTTATGTGCCAAGTTGCCAGCCCTGATGCACAACCTTCAACGAAGGTACGCCCATTCAAGCATGTCTCCACACAGAAGACGCTCTAGCTGAGAATCGAACAGGACAACGTCTTACTGTGAGGCAACAACACTACTGCAGCACCACCACCGCGGTATGGTTCTGGAGAATGCTTAGGAAAAATGCCCTCATTTGAGTAAGGAGAATATGCCTAACATCTCTGCTTTCTTCTTAAGGCTTGTACTCAAATTATGTCCTTCCAGTTGCCCTGGTGTCATTCTTAATAGTGTAATATTCTGTGTGCATAATATCTGTCAGGTAGCTTCTCTAAAATGCAGAAATGAGTAAGTGAAGGTCAAGGCAGTGGGCATGTTCTTTTAGGAATTCAGGAAATTGTAAAGACCAAAATCAGCACAGAGAAGTTACAAATGAAAAATAACTGGAAAGTCACATGTTTGTGGTAATAGTTTCATAGTATGTACTTCAGATGAGTCCACATGACAATTACTTAAGTTAGGGAAAAACTAAACATTACTGTCAGTTCAAGGGTTTGAAGATAGCTTTTTTCAACAGTTCACATGTAGAACCTGAAGTGACTGTATAATCCACTCTTGGATCCAGACCTCTCAACTGTCCCTGTTTTGCAGGAGAATTCTTATTTTCTGGCCTTATTTTGCTTGGCCCTATTTTCTGGAGGTATGTCCCTATTTTCAGGCTTGATTTACCCCCTCACACAATTTCCTGAATTTCCTTCATCACACATGATTATTAAAGATCTGTAGTACACAGAAAACCACAATACACATGAGTGTCATCAATAATTTAAAGAAAGAGGACACACACCTTACAAATCTCTTTTCAGAAGCAAAAATAAACAGCCTTGTGTGTTAGAACTTGCAATACAGTTCAATGATGTCTACAAATTGTACTCTGTCTCTTTGATTATGTCCCTATATTTTTCTATAATTTTTGTTACTCTGTTTTTTGTGCACCACATTTCTTCTGGAAGAGGAAAGAGTTAGGTACTATTTGGTATTAAATTTTATGCTAATTAGGTATCCAGTTTTTAAGCCGGATGCTCCTATTTTTCAAGCACCTTTGTTCCTGTTTTCAATGTATGCAAAATGTATGCTTGGAACTACACATCCATCCATGAAAATAATAGCTGTTTCTTTGTGGTACAGAACTACTACTGATCAGGCACAGGGGAGCACTCTGTGTTTGTGTGTATGAGCATGTGTGCATGTGTGCGTCTGTGTGTCTGTGTGCGTATATGCATGCGTGTGTGTGAGCATGTGTCTGCGTGTGTGTGTCAGTGTGGGTATATGCATGGATGCGTGTGTGTGTGTGTGTGTGTGTGTGTGTGTGTGTGTGTGTGCGTCTGTGTGTGTGTGTGTGTCTGTGTGTGTATATGCATGCATGCGTGTGTGTGTGTGTGTGTGTGTGTGTGTGTGTGTGTGTGTGTGAGACAGCAGTGAGTCAAATCAAAATCTGGTCTGCAGACATAAAGACTATCTGTTTTCCAGAAGCTAATCAAAATGCGGTCAAGATGAAGGTTATCTGTGCATCACTGAAAGGTAAGATGAAGGTTATCTGTGCATCACTGTAAGGTAAGATGAAGGTTATCTGTGCATCACTGTAAGGTAAGATGAAGGTTATCTGTGCATCACTGAAAGGTAAGATGAAGGTTATCTGTGCATCACTGAAAGGTAAGATGAAGGTTATCTGTGCATCACTGAAAGGTAAGATGAAGGTTATCTGTGCATCACTGAAAGGTAAGATGAAGGTTATCTGTGCATCACTGAAAGGTAAGATGAAAGTTATCTGTGCATCACTAAAAGGTAAGATGAAGGTTATCTGTGCATCACTGAAAGGTAAGATGAAGGTTATCTGTGCATCACTGAAAGGTAAGATGAAGGTTATCTGTGCATCACTGTAAGGTAAGATGAAGGTTATCTGTGCATCACTGTAAGGTAAGATGAAGGTTATCTGTGCATCACTGAAAGGTAAGATGAAGGTTATCTGTGCATCACTGAAAGGTAAGATGAAGGTTATCTATGCATCACTGAAAGGTAAGATGAAGGTTATCTGTGCATCACTGAAAGGTAAGATGAAGGTTATCTGTGCATCACTGAAAGGTAAGATGAAGGTTATCTGTGCATCACTGAAAGGTAAGATGAAGGTTATCTGTGCATCACTGAAAGGTAAGATGAAGGTTATCTGTGCATCACTGAAAGGTAAGATGAAGGTTATCTGTGCATCACTGAAAGGTAAGATGAAGGTTATCTGTGCATCACTGAAAGGTAAGATGAAGGTTATCTGTGCATCACTGAAAGGTAAGATGAAGGTTATCTGTGCATCACTGAAAGGTAAGATGAAGGTTATCTGTGCATCACTGAAAGGTAAGATGAAGGTTATCTGTGCATCACTGAAAGGTAAGATGAAGGTTATCTGTGCATCACTGAAAGGTAAGATGAAGGTTATCTGTGCATCACTGAAAGGTAAGATGAAGGTTATCTGTGCATCACTGAAAGGTAAGATGAAGGTTATCTGTGCATCACTGAAAGGTAAGATGAAGGTTATCTGTGCATCACTGAAAGGTAAGATGAAGGTTATCTGTGCATCACTGAAAGGTAAGATGAAGGTTATCTGTGCATCACTGAAAGGTAAGAGGGGTTGGAAGGAAAGTAAGTGTATCAGGGTAAACAGAGCGAAGTAGCATTCAGACGAAGACATGAACTGACACATCAGAGACAACGTGAGGAAACATTCTGTTAGACAGAAGGTGAATTAAGCAATAACCAATGACATGGTGTGGTATATTGAAGATTTACTCATGGCTGGAGTGGTTTAATCATGAGGGCGAAGCCTGAGTGATTAAATAAAGCCAACCGTGGGTAAATTTCAATATACCACAACCACAAAGTCGGTTATTGCTATTATACAATGACTTTATTTAAGAAAAAAAATACTTACTTTTCTTAAATAACGTCTTTGTATAACGGCGCATTACTGTTCTTCCGGTGGCTGTGGTACAGTGCTTCCTTGCTTTGATGTACTGAGCATGCATATGGGACTTGCGTCCCACGCATACCCAGTACATTAATGCTTTGAAACAGAAGCAACGGAGAAAAGAAAGTCTCTGTTGCTCCGTTTTTTCTTTTTTTCTTTTTTATTTGTTAAAAAAATGTTTTTAGCACTTTATACCAATGGAAAAAAGTCCGGGCGACCGGACCTTTTTCCGTTGGTATATTGTGGGATTTACAATGGGCACGCTGGCCAATCAGCGTGCACATTTTGGAATATTAATGGGGGGGGGTCATTGTTTTTACAGACTAGAATAGTGATCAAATTAAAAAAGTGACATGAACCAACTATGGGCATTTATTGAGTGTGAAGGGAAGTGTGATTCGAATAATGGGGTCATGGGTTAAGAAGTATTTGCTGTTTATTAACAGGGGAAGGAAAGCTTAACTTTGTGTCACTTAGTTTGACTCCATTTCCTAGGTTATATATGTTATATATTTTGTTTAAGCCATTGAGGCTTGTTACCCCTCTTCCCTAATTCTTTGTTTCATGTGAAGAAAATGAAAACCTTTGATTTACACTGTCAAGTTTTTTTATATCTGGTTACCCTATAGCTGGATCAGTGCAATACACCCCCCCCCCCACACACACACACAAACACACATGCACAATCATCCCTGCATACACACATTCACAAACACACTTTTGTTTTCAGTACTTCTGATTCTATGCAGTGCATCTATTCTGTGTTAATAAATTAAAATATATTTGTTAGTAGCTGGCATCTATCCTTTGTAAATGAATTAAACAATCATAATTGTTCTTAACACACTAATACTCCCCATCACTAGTGCAGACAGTATTCAGAACTAACAAATACTTGCTTTCCCTTGCATGTTGCTTGTGTTTTGCAGTCACATTTCTGTTTTTTGTTTCAGCTTATTTCAGAAAACTCTTTGTGAAGTTTTTGGCCTTTTAGGCATCAGTATTTGGCATTTTGGCCTTCAGGCCTGAACTCAGTTTTTAAGAAACAATGTGATTATGCTGCTGGACTTAGCAGATCGAAAGTTAGTGGAGTTTCATCAAACACTAAGCTAGTTATATTTAGTTTCATTATGATGAGGTTTATATTACCAACAGTGGAATGTTTGGCAGTGACTTCATAATCTACCGACCTGAGGGGACAATATTTTATAACATGCTTTTGTAGAAATTATTGAAATATTTACCAACTCTGGTTGGTACTTTTTTCTCTGTTTTGAGTTATACATTGCGTTTTATTATATTTGTAATATACAATAAAGATTGCATTACTTTGCCTAATGCCTGCTTCAGTGTATTTATTAAATTTAAATCACAGTATCATGTGATGTGATTAAAGGCCTCTATAGGATTCCAAGTCAGCTGATGTTGTTTTGTTTTGGAATTTGTAAGTGAAGTAGAAATGAAAAAAGGCAGATTTACCTTGGCTGTCAATATATAAAAGCTACATGATTATATTAAATAAAATATCTGAGACATTCCACTGAAAGGAACAGGTTTCACATTTGTTCTGTTGCTTAGTTATATTACAAAATGTCTATCAAAAAGTTTGTGTTTCCTTTAGGTAACTAAACTGTAAAACATTATGCACACAAATGCACAGGCAGAAAATAAGAAAGGCATGTGTATATAGAAATGTGGGTTGCAAAAAAGACTTTACTTCCCTATCAGGATTACAAGAAGTTGTGTTTTCTCCAACTGTGTCCTGGGGCTGTATTAATGACTACAGCCATGATGGTGACAGAGAGATGTTTTATTTTCATGAGGCTCTGTGTCACATGGGATAAGAAGTGGCTTTTTATTTATTTAACTAGGAAATATACATTGTTACTATTCATTCTATCAAGCGCATGCCTTGTTAGTTCCATGGAATAGCTTGAGCAGACTGTCAAATCCATCAGCCAAAGATTGCTGGAATGATTGAGTTCTTAATTATGAAGTGTAGCCTAAACTGAGTTTAATTTTTCTTTTTGGAGATGGTTGCACAACCATAGAGTTAATACTCTGTGGTGCCAAAAAGTCTGGTCTTCAATTGTTCCCTTGAATTTTGTTAGTTCTTTCTCTCTTGCACTTCAAATAGCTTAATCACTTTGCGCTTCAACAGGTTTTTGTAGCAATTATTGCAGCACATCTTAGTGCCATCACGGAAATAGCGCCAGTACTTAGTAGTTATGACCAAAGGGCAGTTTCCTGTGCTTTCTCTTATTAACCTGGTGCACTTGGGCATTCTGAGGCAGTGTAGCAACTGCCTCATGTACACAGACAACCCTCTCCTCTTACCTCCCAACACTCAGACTTGTGAGAGATGCACTTATATCACCAAATTGGAAGCTACGCACTCTCCACCCAAGACTGGACTAGCTGGTAAAGAGGAGAAGGTCAACACCTGCACCACACCACATGGAACACATAGCCCTCCAGAAAACCCACCATTGCATCCTTCACATAAAAACACAAACCACACACCCACCTTCGCAGAGGCTCTCAATAGAAATTTACCCAAACAGCAGAGAACTCCAAGACAAAAACGCACTTGACCACCACATCATAGCACAAACCACAGGACACATAGCTCACCTCCACAGTGTGCCCCTCAACCTAAATCCCTAAGGCTAAACACCTTGCCCAATACACTAATCATAGGTGATTCAATAGTGAGGAGCACAGATGTACCACTCACTAGGTTGCATAAGGAGAAAGTAACAGACAGCTGTCTATCAGGTGCCAGAATCCGACACATAACACATGCACTCAGGTCACTCCACAACAAGTACAAGTATGACTCTGTCATTGCCCATGTGGGTGTGAATGTCCTGAGATGCACCTCCCTGAACTACATGAAAAGAGACATGATGGAGCTCTCAGATTATGTGGGCCAGGCAGGTATGACCCTAGCCCTGAATAGTATTCTACCATCACCCAGAATGATATCGCAGTACAAACAAAAAAAGATTAACTTCAAAAATTGGCAAAGTTTCTGGTGTCACTCTAAGGGGATCCAGTATCTGTCTGCTTGGGACAATATGATTGACAGACTTCAATGCTTTGCCAGAGATGGCTGCATCTGTCACCCCTGGGTTTCTGGACACTGGCTAAAGCTCTTGCCACCCCTATAGTGCCTTTTTTAGGTGGTCTTCCAAAGACCAAACAATCACGATAACAGCTATAAATAAATGCAATCTGAAGGTCATGCTGCTTAGTGCTAGAAGTCTAAATCTCAAGATGCACTTGCTTGAAGCACTCCTCAAAATGGAGAACATCGACCTGGTTTAAAGTGGGAGAAAGCACCCCTGCGCTACCAGGTTATAACTCATTCCACATCTTTCGGCCCCAAAACATGGACCATAGCTCCAAAGGTGGTGGTGTCTCCACATTCATAAAGGATATACACACCTCCAGACTAATAGCCCAGCATAACGCATCTGAGATACTTCAGGTACAACTAACACTCGGTAAGATGGCGATCCAGGTCATAGCCTGCTATAGATCCCCAACCATGTCCCTAGACTCTCACTCTACATTCCTAAGGACCCTGGCATCTGTCAAGGTCCAACCCAACACTCTCATACTAGGAGACTTCAACTATCCCTCCATCAACTGGGAGAACTACTCAAGCACCAATTCACTGGCCCAACGCTTCCTGGAATTCATGAGTTCCAATGCCCTGGACCAGCTTATTCTGACCCCCACTAGAGGAAGCAACATCCTTGACCTGGTTATTACTAACATGGGCGACTGTTGCTCTACACCAGCAGTCAATCCCTCCCTGGTCAGATCTGACCATAATCTAATCTCCATGGAAATCCACATCTCACCCACACCCCCCGCAAAGGTAAGCACCTTGAAAAACTTCTCCAAAGCTGACTATGGGCTCCTAAAAGCAGAGGTTGCTAACTTCACGGCACCCATGCCAATGGAAAATAGCTGCATGACTGCCAAATCATACACCAATGCACTGTACGAGCATGTACATAAATGCATGGAACTAGCCATACGGAACAGAACCAAGATGCTCTCCTCCAAAAAAAGGAAACCAATCTGGTGGTCCCCTGTCATAATAAACTCTACAACAAAAGGAAGAAACTATTGCAGAAAAAGGTGAAGTCCCAAGACTGGAAAACCTTCCTTAGTAGACTCAATGAAAAGTTGAGATCCTTCATCAAATCCTCTAAATCCAGCTATGAAGGCAGAATTACAGCAGACACTAAAAACAATCACAAAGCCTTCTATAGTTATATCAAGAACCTCAATGGCAATACCCAAATTTGCTCTGAGTTACTTCACAATGGTAACTCCTATACTGAGCCAATAGATATTGCCAACATAATAGCTGACAGATTCAGTGCCAACTTTACCCCCCTCTCTCCCCCCAAAGGACCAATCACAATACCGGAAGAATGACAGGCACCCATCATTACTGCAGCACAGGTTAAAGCTGCATTGTCCAAGGCCAAGAATACAGCTTCCATGGGACCCAATAATATCCCTGGCTGTGTTCTACATGAACTACAATGTGAACTTGCACCACATCTGTGTGCCCTGTTCAGTCACAACCTCACCTCAGGCTTTGTCATTACCAAATGGCACACTGCTACAGTCATCCCTCTCCATAAAGGGGGAGCAAATACAGACCCTGGGAATTACTGCCCCATTAGCCTGATGAGTCTGATATGTAAAGCTATGGAGTGCATCATCAGGGACCTGATTAACAAAGATATAGGAAATCTCCAAACTCTAAACCCCACGCAATTTGGCTTTGTGAAAGGGAGATCATGCCTGCTCACCCTGGTTGACTTCTTTTTGTCAGTCACCAGGGCTGTGGTTGAAGGTAAGGCAGTGCATACAGCCTACCTCGATCTGGCCAAGGCCTTTTTAACCATTCCTCACTCGGGAATTATTGATAAATTCACCAGACTAGGCATGAACCCCTATAGCATTACGTGCGTTGCAAATTGGCTCACAGATAGAACACACAGTGTGAAAGTAGGAGACTCCAATTCAGACTGCCAACCAGTCACAAGTGGAGTCCCACAGGGATCGGTCCTGGGTCCTCTCCTGTTCAGCATCTACTTCTCAGAAGTCCAGGCCAACACAAAAGGACTCTGGCTGACCAAGTTCACAAATTACTGCAAGCTGGGAGCCATTATTAACTCCCCAAGTGATGCAGACGTCCTACAGAAAGGCCTCACTGAGACCAATGACTGGTGTCGAAACAACAGCCTTAAGCTTAATGCCAAAAAATGTGTTGTCATCCCCTTTGGTAAAAACTCAGTTCCCACTAATTACCACATCAATGGGAGGCCACTGAACATCTGGGGATGCAGATTGACAGCAACCTCTCCTTCGACCACGACATTGCTACTGTGGTCAGAAAGTCTTTCTATGTGGCATATCTCATTGCCAAGAGTTTTGCATCCAGGAAGAAAGTGGTCATCATCTCTCGAGACTCTTCCCTCATTAGACCAGTCATTAAGTATAATGCCCCATTTGACATGTACCTCACTAGACACCTGCGACAACAGGAGAGGCCACAGAAGTACCTCACAAAGAGGAGCCTAGGAATTAAACACATGTCCTACAAGGACAGATTCAAAAGGCTCCAGCTATTCTCTGTCTCATATCACCTACTTAGAGGCGATCTTTGCTAGACTTACAAAGCCATGTCTGACCCAGCTCTATTAGAAATGCTACATCTAAAGAAATCCCAATCCCTCCGCACC
>NC_056746.1:1239186291-1239198791 GCF_019279795.1 Protopterus annectens
TCTTTATAATATAACCCATCATATGTTTCAGTTGTTTACAATTCATGATGTGGACACCATAGTGACTATCTCTAAAGCAGCTGCTTTAAGAAATTGTATCATAGAAAAGTTCACACAAAAAATGTATATTTCCTTTCTTTTCATTCCATAGTGTGAATTATGCACCTTTGGCAAAACATTTATGCTAATTATAGCAGAGACATTCATTCACTTGTGTGCTACTATTTACTGTTCATATATTCTGGTTTAATACGTAGGTTGATAGGAGCATGAGGGCTAAGCAAAATTTCTTTCGCTGACTGCTTTGTGCAAAAAAGTTTGCCAAAAAAGAGTTTCAGCATGAATGGACTTTTGCACATTTTTCCTCACTGCTTTCTCACCAGGGAGTTGGTATATTAGTTTGGGTGGGGGTATACTCTCACAAAATAGGTGTAGAAAGGCCATCTGTAAAAAAATATTACTTTCAGATTCATTTAAAGTTTTTATATTAAGATTACTTTTGCGCAAGTGAAACTGCATTACCTTCAATGAGTCAGCATATATCCGTGTAATATGTACCATGTACTGACAAGTGAAATATACATGAATCTGAAAGATATGCCCGTGCTATACATCCAAACAAAAGGGTATAATGGTCACACAGACAAGTCATTCAGTAAAAACTGCAGGAAAAACTCAGCCAAGCTAGACTTTTCACTGTATGATACCTTAAACCTACTGTAATGAGTTTTTTCTTGCAGCTTTTATGAGTGGTTTGTCTGTGTGGCCTTTTTACTCTTTGGTTTGGATGATAGTTGGGATTGTTTTGCAGGCACCTTAATCTTTATGGGCATCAGCTGGATGTAAAAACTGTGTGCATGCTTGCTGACAAGGTCAACAAGAAGGCTGAAACATGCATGTCCACATCTACTGGTGTTTGCCTTTATTGGCCTAGCTATAACCATAAAGACTCGAAAAGTATAAACGTCATGGTCATTCAGAAGCCATGTAGCTGAAACACTTGATGTTGTTATTTGCATATATCCTATGGGTCTCCATTACTGGAGGTTTAAGGCATCACAGAGTGAAAATGCTAGCTTAGCTGTGTTTTTCTTGCAGTTTTTATCCATGTTAAACATCATCATAAATTCTTCAGGATAATTCAGAAAGAAGCAGAAAGACAATTTACATTAGGAAATAAAAGCTCATAACCAAAATGTTGCTGTTTAAATTTTGCAATTAATTTGCCATGAAAGTATTATGTTGCAATTTATAAAATGATTTGCATGATTACAGGTTGGATATTAACCACTAATATTGCTATATCTTGTCCCGCCATACTGAAGGCTGGGAGCATGTTTATTAAGCTTCCATTTCTTGTTGGCAGTACATTCCCAGTATCTGAACACTCACAAAATAAAAAAAGCAGAACACAGAATTGTATAAAAATCCAAATATATAGAAGAGTTACATTTACATCTAGCAATTCCTGGCAAAATTTATACTTTATATTAATCCATTTATACTAGCTAGGCTTTGATTTAACACCTAGTAACTAAAAATTATTTTGGAAAACTGATCATATCCTATTAGTTTTAATTGTTGTTTTGTTGTTGCTTTAGGAACTGGAAATGCTGATATGGGCAACCCTAATTTCATTTTTATTTTTTTATTTTTATTTTACATTTGTTAACCAGGCTAGTCTAACTGGATATATTTCCATTTTTAGTAGAGGCCCAGGGAGAAAAGCTCCAGTAGCAGCAAATAGAAATTAAAATCAATATTGTTACATAGTAAATGAAAGGATTTCAATAAAAATACAACAAGTAATAGTAAAATAGGTATTTACACTAGAAAAGTGACATACAGTATAAGAGAAATTATTATACAGTATGATACATGAGGAATTTTAATACATCAACAGGATAGAATACACACAGTACGTTGATTTGAGTTTACTAGTTATAGTCCTGCTTCCAAGGGGTAAGCAATAAAGTTTTAGTAAATAAAGTGGGAAAAGGAGGTATAAGTAGTGAAAGCAGAAGATTAGTCGGGGTTGCTGCAGGGGCATAACCAATGTGTTTTGAGGTGTCTTTTGAGGTTTTGTTTAAAGAGAAGCAACAAAGAAAGTAAAGTTAGTTCATTGGGCAGTAGGTTTCAGTTTTTTCCCGCTGTGTTAGAGAACAGGGAATCTCCAGCCAAGTTATTAGACTTGCTTATGCTAGCTAAAAGTTTGCTAGAAGAACATAGTGAATTTAGATTTTTGTAGGGGATTACGAGGTTGGAGAGTATAGGAGTGCTGTTAGGTTGGTAGAATATCTTGTGGGCAAAGGTGAGTTGGGAGAATATCAGATGGTTTTGAAGTTCAAGCCAGCCTAGCTGCAGTAGATTCAGACAGTGGTGAGTTCTAAAGGGATTGCCAGTGGCAAATCTGGCAATGTTATTATAGGAATTAACTATTTTTATAAGATTCTTTTTCTTTAGGTTAGTATATATGGGTGAGGCGTACAGAAGTGTTGAGATTAAATGGGAGTGAGCAATCTTGGTTCTGGCTGTTGGAGTTAAGAAAGGTTTGATTCTGTATAAGGAGCCTATTTTTCTGTTGACTGTTTTTATGGTGTTGTTTATATGGCTATCAAAATTAAGGTTATTGTCAATAGTAATTCCTAACAGTTTAGTGTTAGAGTCGGGGGATATAAGGGTGCCATTACTGGAAATGACTGAGAAATCTATGGGGGAGGACTTACAGGTGGGTGTAAAGAGTAGGAGCTTAGTTGTTTTAGCATTGAGAAGGAGGCAACGTTTTGAGAACCATGTCTCTACTATGTTAAATACCTTCTGAGTTAGAGAATTAGTTCTGATGGGGAGTTTGCTGAACATATTAGCGTAGAATTGTCTGCATATTGAATGCAGGTGGCTTGAGGAATTGCTACATGGAGGTCATTGATAAATAGTGAGAAAAGAAGAGGTCCTAGAACAGAGCCCTGAAGGACTCCAAGGGTGACTGGCAGGAGGGAGGATTTATTATTTTCCCAGAGAACTGCCTGTTGCCTATTGCTGAGGTAGGACCTGAACCATTGAACAGCCTGAGAGGCAAGGGAAAGGGATTCAAGAATGTTTATAAGAAGGGAGTGGTTTACCATGTCAAAAGCTTTGAGAGGTCAGTAAGGAGTGCAGATAAGAGGTTGTTTTTATTGTGATTTCTATTTGTGGCATCTGTAAAGGATAATAGGGCAGTTGTAGTGCTATGTGATGGCCTAAAGCAATGCTGGCAGTTAGCTATTATGTTATGTTGAGATAAATGGTTTAATAGTTGACGGCGAATGCATTTCTCCCAAATTTTTGCTAAGGGTGATAAAAAGCTATCGGCCGGTAGTTAGAGTAATCATTTGAGTTACCACCTTTGTGTAGCGGGATAATATGGGAGATTTTCCAGATGTCTGGAATGCTTCCCTCCTTAATGGTTCTATTTATGAGGATGGATATAGGATAGGCAATACTTTGGCTGCTTTTTGCAGGTATTCAGATGGTAGCTGGTCAACAGAAGAAGTACAAGGCTTAAGTTGTTGGATGAATTTATAGATGAGAGTGGTAGAGATGGGTTGCAAATGGAATGTTGGTAGAGAGCCAGGTATGGTGGTAGGAAGACGAGTTATCTGGGGTAAGTTGACTGGCTAGCGATTGTATGGTCTCTGTGAAGACAGTATTGACGGCATTGGCAGTTTGGTGGGGGGTATTTAGATCGGCCCCTAGTGGGGTAGGTGTGCGAGAGTGCCCTGGGAGAAGGAGTTTATCGATACTTGACCAGAACTTCTGAGGATTATTTTGGTGAGTTTGCTGTAGTCTACAGTAGTAGTTCTTTTTGTCTGTAAGTATTGCCTTTTTTGTACTATTTCTCAACTGCCGAAAATTTTAATCACATGTGCTTTGGACATTTGAGGAAATATTAATTTGCAGAATATACCTATTTCAATCACATCAACTATACATGCTTGACTTGCAAATCCCTCAGGAACTAACACACTGAGTACTACTGTTTCGCAAATCAACTCAATGAAAAAATTTAATTTTATCATTTTTTTTTGCAGGAGGGCAAAACTGTCTTAAATGGATGCAAGTGTTCCTCAACCCCAAAGTTATATGTATCACCTTCACAGATGCACAAACCAAAATAAGAGAAGGAAAGGAAAGGGAAGGGGAAGGGAAGGGAAATGAAAGGAAAGGAAAGGAAAAGAAAGGGAAGGGAAGGAAAGGAAAGAAAAGGGAAGGAAAGGAAAGGGGAAGGGAAGGGAAAGAAAGGAAAGGGAAGGAAAGAAAAGGAAAGGGGAAGGAAAGGGAATGGAAAGGAAGGAAAGGGAAGGAAAGGGAATGGAAAGGAAGGGAAGGAAAAGAAAGGGAAGGAAAGGATGGGAGAGGAAAGGGAAGGGAAGGAAAAGGAAGGGAAGGAAAGGGAAGGAAAGGAAAGGAAAGGAAAGGGGAAGGGAAGGGAAATAAAAGGAAAGGAAAGGAAAGGAAAAGGAAGGGAAGGAAAGGAAAGGGAAGGAAAGGAAAGGGGAAGGGAAGGGAAGGGAAAGAAAGGAAAGGGAAGGAAAGGAAAGGGAAGGAAAGAAAAGGAAAGGGGAAGGGAAGGGAGAACATTTTCAGCTAGGTAGTTACTCTGGGACTTGTTACTAAATGATCAATAAAGCAGCCATTTTAACTTTCATGAAAAAGTATTTTAGGTAGATTATGCATAATTCCTATCAGGAAGATTGTAATCTGGGACATGCAAAGAGATTAATAACAAGATTAATAACAATGAATGGCACTTTCAGCAACAGAATTGCAAACATTGAGTTGAATAGGATAATATGATGAATGAATATCAAACTGGGAGTTGTGTTCGTTAGGGCAGATGTGAAAAAAATCAGGACAGTCTGCAAACCTCTCAGCAGTTACAAGATATAGATGTGATCTATTGTAATGCTCTTACCTCTTAACTGTCCAGACTTTAGAAGAACATTCCTCATTTTCCACAAATGTTTATCCTATCCTGTCCTTGTAAACATTTAAACTTTCTGCTAGATCACTCATGATTCTGGTAATGCCAGTTGTTAAAAGTTTCACAAAAGAAAAAAAAAGGCAAGACATAGAGAGAGACAGAGGAAGAGGAAGAGGAAAACTGCAATGGGAAAGCTCACTCCTCAACAGCCCCCTCGTCCTATCCTGATGTATCGTGCAAGTGTGGGGACATACACACCATACCCACGCACATTAGTAAAAATGAAGAACATAAAGCTGCCACTATACAAAGATATTATTTAGTTAATGTATGCAAGTTCTTAACTTAAATAATGTCACATATAAAAGCAATAACCCAGTCATGGATGTGGGTACTGCTGGCTTTGTTTAATCACTCAGACTTTGTCCTCATGATAAAACCAAGACCACAACAATCATGTACTGCACTGTGTGTGTGTGTGTGTGTGTGTGTGTGTGTGTGTGTGTGTGTGTGCGTGTGTGCGTGTGTGTGTGTGTGTGTGTGTGTGTGTGTGTGTGTGTGTGTGTGTGTGTGTGTGTGTGTGTGTGTGTGTGTCTGTGTGTGTGTGTGTGTGTGTGTGTGTGTGTGTGTCTGTGTGTGTGTATGTGTGTGTGTGTGTGTGTGTGTGTGTGTGTGCATGTGTGAGTGTGTGTGTCTGTGTTGTGTCTGTGTGTGTGTGTGTGTGTGTGTGTGTGTGTGTGTGTGTGTGTGTGTGTGTGTGTGTGTGTGTGTGTGTGTGTCTGTGGTGTATGTGTGTCTGTGTGTGGTGTGTGTGTGTGTGTGTGTGTGTGTGTGTGTGTGTGTGTGTGTGTGTGTGTGTGTGTGTGTGTATGTGTGTGTGTGTGTGTGTGTCTGTGTGTATGTGTCTGTGTGTGTCTGTGTGTCTGTGTCTGTGTGTTTGTGTGTGTGTGTCTCTGTGTGTGTGTCTGTCTGTGTGTCTCTGTGTGTGTATATGTGTGTGTGTGTGTGTGTGTGTGTGTGTGTGTGTGTGTGTGTGTGTATGTATGGGCTGTGTTAAGGTGTTTGTAATGTTCATGATCATCAGCTGTTCTGTTAATGAGGTTTGTTCAAAAGCACAGCTGGTTGAGAATGCAAGTGTATGAACCTGGGTACCCATTTTTAATGGCAGATCTTTCCAAAATGAGGATTTACTGAAATATAAATGTTAGTGAACCCATTCTTATTAAATAAGGAATATTATTAAAAGCTGTGAAGTTCACAGAGTTTCACTTGCAAAGATGCATTGGTGTTTTCAAGTTTTATTTACAACTGTTTTAAAATACAATATGTAAATGAAATACATTGTAAATCAGTTGTCATCTGGTATGTTGTAGTGGACAGGTGACATTTCAGTTCTGAAAAATTAGACTGCAACAGTAACAGATAAGTATATGATGCTTAATTCCTATTTGTTAAAGACCATTTTATAGTCTTTACATAAAATATATGTTATGCGTTAGGAGTACTTCCTAACAATGGACATGGTACTTCATTAAAATAGTAGATTTTTGTACATTTAATAAAAAAAATGACTCTGCTTGTCCTACTACAATCAACCCACTGCCAATGAAATGGAAACAAAATGCTCTGATTACTATGTTAATTTCCTTTAATCACTTAACATAATCTTGCAACATAATGGTTAACATATATTTTCTTCAATCCCTTTTATAGCAATTGAGAGAAACGTTATCCCATGCCTTTCTGGATTTATGTTCTCTTAAAGAATTCTAGCCATAAAAAAAGTTTTTCACAGTAGCATATGATGTGCACTCAGACACCCTTTTCTGCTTATGGATGTTACAAAGATGTACCATAGTGTTAATATTTGTTAAATGATGTTTATGAATTGCTTATGCCAGCTGAATTTCTCTTTATAATTAGCATAACCCACAAAAAGGCTGGTAGAGGTTATGGATATCAGACTCCAGGTAATATAATCCAACAAGTAGCTTATAGTGATGTCCCCTCTTTGAGAATTCATGTTGCAGAAAAAATGGCTCCTATTTATGCATATATATATATATATATATATATATATACATATATATATATATATATATATATATATATATATATATAGTTCATGAATGATTCAAGTCTGCAGGAATATTGCATTGCTGTATGCCACAGTATTTATCACCACCCCATTAACTGACCTTACAGCCTTTCTGTACTTAAAATGTGACACAGAGAATGCTTCACTGCTAATAAATTCCAGTCTCACCCTCCCATAAAATCTACCATGGCAGGTTGCAGCTGTACACGAGATATCCATGCTTATACAGCTGTTGTACCATACCTATTAATTCATCATCTTCTTTCGACTGTTCCCGTTAGGGGTCACCACAGCAGATCACCTGTTTCCATTTCTTCCTGTCCTCTGCATCTTGCTCTGTCACACCAACCACCTGCATGTCCTCTCTCACCACATCCATAAACCTTGTCTTAGGCCTTCCTCTTTTCCTGTTACCTGGTAGCTTCATCCTTAGCATCTTTTTCCCAATATACTCAGCATCCCTCCTCAGCACGTCCAAACCAATGTAATTGTGCCTCTCTGTCTTTGTCTCCAAAACTTCTAACCTGGGCTGACCCTCTAATATACTTATTCCTAATCCTGTCCACCCTTGTCACACCCAGTGCAAATCTTAACATCTTTAATTCTGCCACATCCAGCTCAAACTCCTGCCTTTTTGTCAATGCCACTGTCTCCAACCCATATAACACAGCTGGTCTCACTACCCTCTTGTAGACCTTCCCTTTCACTCTTGCATGTACTCGTCTGTCACAAATCACTCCTGACACTCTTCTCCACCCACTCCATCCCGCCTGTACTCTCTTCTTCACCTCTCTTCCACACTCACCGTTACTCTGAACTATTGACCCCAAGTATTTAAACGCATCCACTTTCACCACCTCTACTCCTTGCATCCTCACCATTCCTCTATCCTCCCTCTCATTCACACACATATATTCTGTCTTAGTCCTGCTGACCTTCATTCCTCTTCTCTCTAGAGCATATCTCCATCTCTCCAAGGTCTCCACCACCTGTTCCCTACTCTCACTACAGATCACAATGTCATCTGCAAACATCATAGTCCACGGGGACTCCTGTCTGATCTCGTCTGTCAACCTGTCCATCACCATTGCAAATAAGAAAAGGCTCAGAGCTGATCCTTGATGTAACCCCACCTCTACCTTAAACACATCCGTCATTCCCACCGCAGACCTCACCACTGTCACACTACCCTCGTACATATCCTGTACCACTCTTACATACTTCTCTGACACTCCTGACTTCCTCATACAATACCACAACTCCTCTCTAGGCACCTTGTCATATGCTTTCTCTAAGTCTAAAAAACACAATGCAACTCCTTCTGACATTCTCTGTACTTTTCCATCAACACTCTCAGAGCAAATATCGCATCTGTAGTGCTCTTTCCCAGCATGAAACCATACTGCTGATTATTAATCATCACGTCCCTTCTTAACCTTGCTTCCACTACTTTTTCCCACAACTTCATGCTGTGACTGATCAATTTAATCCCTCTGTAGTTACTACAGCTCTGCACATCACCCTTATTCTTAAAAATCGGTAGCAAAACACTTTTTCCTCCATTCCTCAGGCATCCTCTCACTTTCCAAGATTTCATTAAACAATCTGGTTAAAAACTCCACTGCCATTTCACCTAAACACCTCCATGCTTCTACAGGTATGTAATCTGAACCAACACCCTTTCCATTCTTCATCCTCTTCATAGCTATCCTTACTTCCTCCTTGCTAATCCAATGCACGTCATGATTCACTAGCCCTACATCATCCAACCTTCTCTCCCTCTCATTCTCTTCATTCATCAACCCCTCAAAGTACTCTTTCCATCTCCTCAACACACTCTCCTCGCTTGTGAGTATGTTTCCCTCATTATCCTTTATCACCTTTACCTGCTGCACATCTTTCCTAGCTCGGTCCCCCTGTCTAGCCAATCAGTACAGGTCCTTTTCTCCCTCCTTAGTGACCAACCTTTCATACAACTCTTCATATGCCTTATCCTTAGCCTTCGCCATCTCTCTCTTTGCCATGCACCTCATCTCCTTATACTCCTGTCTACTTTCTTCATCTCTCTGACAATCCCACTTCTTCTTTGCCAACCTCTTTCTCTGTATAGTCTCCTATACATCCTCATTCCACCACCATGTCTCCTTGTCGTCCTTCCTCTGTCCAGATGTTATACCAAGCACCTTTCTAGCCGTCTACCTTACTAGCTCTGCTGTAGTTACCCAGCTATTTAATAACTCTTCACTGCCTCACAATTACCCTTTTTCAATTTCCACCATTTGATCCTTGGTGCTGCCCCCACACTCCTCCTCTTCTTGATCACCAACGTCATCCTACAAACCACCATCCTATGATGCCTAACTACACTTTCTCTGGTCACCACTTTACAGTCTCCAATCTCCTTCAGACTGGCCCTCCTACATAAGATATAATCCACCTGTGTGCATCTTCCTCCACTCTTGTATGTCACCCTATGCTCCTCCCTCTTGTTAAAATACGTATTCACCACAGCCATGCCCATCCTTTTCACAAAATCCACTACCATCTGACCTTCTGCATTCCTTTGTTTAACTCCATACCTACCCATCACTTCATCATCCCCTCTGTTCCCTTCACCAACATGCCCATTGAAATCTGCTTCAATCACTACTCTCTCACCCTTGGGTACAGTTATCACCACTTCATCCAATTCACTCCAAAATTTTTCTTTCTCATCCATTGCACATCCAACTTGTGGAGCATATGCTCTAACAACATTCATCATAACACCATCAATTTCCAGCTTCATAAACATCACTCTGTCTGACACTCTTTTCACCTCCAAAACACTCTTAGCATATTCTTCCTTTAGAATATCTCCTACACCATTTCTCCTCCCATCCACACCATGATAAAACAATTTGAACCCACCTCCGATACACCTAGCCTTACTACTCTTCCATCTGGTCTCTTGCACACACAATATACCAACCTTCCTTCTGTCCATCATATCAGCTAGCTCTCTCCCTATACCAGTCATACTGCCAACATTCAAAGTTCTGACCCTCACTACCACAGTCCTAGCCTTTCCCTCCTCCTCCTGCCTTTGGCCATGTCTTCCGCCTCTTCTCCTCCTTCGGCCAACAGTAGCCCAATTTCCGCCAGCACGCTGTTGGCTAACAGTACTTGTGGCAGTCGTTGTTAACCCGGGCCTCAACCAATCTGGTATGAAAATATTTATTTACGCCGGATGCCCTTCCTGACGTAACCCTCCCCATTTATCCGGGTTTGGGACTGGCACAAAGAAATGCACTGGCTTGTGCATCCCCAGTGGCTGGGTTCCTGACACCTATAATTATTTCTTTTTATAAGTTACTCATGCTTCTGTATAAAGAAAAGCTAAATGACAGCTCTCTTTCATGTAACAATGTCCTCCATGATGCTGCTAGTGAAGCCCTATGAATTCCCTCCAATGTCCTTATTCCAGTTAAGTAAAACACCAGGTCAAGTACAGAGCAGGAATGGCTTGTGTATAATAAAGTCTCAATGTACATCTAATATAAGTGTATCCATGTCAGTCTGCGCCACATATGTGTTTTCACATCTTCTCTCTGACCTGTAATCTTCTGAGAATGAAGACTACATGGTTACATTTAAAACAGCAAAGCATGCATTTTGAGGCATATTTTATGTTCAGAAATTTGAACATACACTACTTTGAAGTTATAAAATTCAGAGTTCTACAGTTTGACTTTTTCCCAATCATGTGATTTGGACCCCCCCCCCCCCCCCACCACAACATAGTGGGTATTGGAAGTTTGTTCTTCACACCCTCATAATTCAGTTTTGTATATTTGTAAACATATGATTCCATGAGTGTTGGCAGACTGGATAATGATAAATGGTTTCTCATTCAGTAGTCTCTTAAAACACCATCTACTGCATGCACTGCAAATTTAACACTATGTTCAAAGCATCATAGCACAGTGTGAGAAATTAAATCAGTCATAAATGTGCAATGCACTTTTAAATGTGTTCTAATGACATAGTACTGGCTGTCTTTTTATGTTTCTCCCTACATCCTGCCTCTACTAGACCTGCCCTGTAGCCCCCCCTACCTTCCATCCATTTGGCAAATTCATTCCATTGGAGGTGGGGACCAAGCTTCCCTTGGCTAAGGGAGATTCCTGTGACCTATTTGATCCTTACAGTGGAACCTACTGTTGCTGCAGTATCTGCAGAACAATGCTTGCTGCTAGACATGACTTCCCAGCTTGTGACTGTGGTACTGACAGTATAAGGGTGCAACACCTAGTACTCCCTCTAGGTGTCACCCAGGTGACAAGACCGAGCTGCCTCCCTCCCTTAGGATGGGTGTGTGTACTGATTTCCATCCACCAAGCCAAATTCCTCCAGTATCATGTCACTAGTCAAACATTTTTTGGGGGGGAGGGGTTGCTGTCAGGTATTCATCTATCTGTGCCACAGGCTGTGGGCAGGTTTCTAACGGGTTGCATATAACATGGTAAGCCATCAATAATGTCAGGCCTTGTTCAAACCATGCCTGAAAGGCTATTGTAATACAGCCAGTTAAAATAATCTTCATCATAATTTGAAAATTATCAACAGACATTCTTTAAATATTTTCTGATGAACCAACTGTGTTAAAATTATACCAGTCATAACGATGTAAATAGCGTTATAAACATGCAATCAATCTGCTGAATTTACAGCCTTAAATTGTACTTTCATTTATAGATAAGCTTTCAACATAGATTTCTTTTCTGATTTCACCTTATAAATGGGAGCTGTGAAAATGTTTATGGCCTGCTTAAAAACATTTTCATACAGGAACAACATGCTATCCTTCTGAGATGGTTTCTCTTAATTTTACTACACTTATTTACTAAGACAAATTCCAAGAATTCCTTGAGAAATATATGACAATAAAAATAACAACTGACAGCGTTGTAAAAAAACAATCTCAAAGCTCATGAAAATGCCTTGAACTGCTTGTCTGTTTTACTCAGTATCTAGTCTAGAAACACGGAACACATTATGTCTTCTGCTGAGTAAGGATTATGTTTTTAAACTGAGATATATATCTGCATCTCTGTCCAAAGAGAATTATGCCACTAAGCTTTAGCAGCTAGCATTATAAAAAGTGGAGGTTGCTAGGTGCTGTGGACAGCTGGCTGATAGATATGATAGCATTGCTGACCAGGAAGGGTAAATCAGAAAAAAAATGCATTTTCTAGAGGCTATGCAAAAGCAAAAGTTATCATTTATTTATTTATTTACTATTTGTTAGCCTGGAAAGTCTCACTAAGCAGTGTCCACTAACAGGGACAGCCTAGGGATTAAATCTGTAGATGCAAGCAATAGCATTACACATTATTTATAAATATGATATGCAGAATGAGCGTAAATGTATAAAATATGGAGGCCACAACTGGTAATGTA